>NC_089497.1:22413255-22716197 GCF_036850765.1 Saccopteryx bilineata
ATCACAGGCATTGTTTGTTATAATTCACAGTTCACCACAAGATTTTCTCAAGAAAAAGGGGAGAGGAGAGGAAAAAAGGAGGGGAGGAATAATTTCCTTTTTTTAAAAATTATTATTTTATTTTTCTTTATTTCATTATTAATTTTTTTTAAAAAAAAACTCTTTTTGATTTTTTATTTTTTTTAACTTTTTATTCTTTATTAAATCTCATTAATACTATCAACAAAACCACCCTCAGATGCCATTAAGGAAGAGAAAATCGAATATCATGGATACAAAAGAAAGAGAGGTAACACAGATAGATGAGAAAAAATCTATGGAGAAAAAATTTAATATATTGGAAACCTTGGAGCTAAATGACAGAGAATTCAAGATAGAAATCCTAAAAATCCTCCGAGATATACAAGAAAACACAGAAAGGCAATTTAGGGAGCTCAGAAAACAACTCAATGAACACAAAGAATATATGTCCAAAGAAATTGAAACTATAAAAACAAATCAAACAGAGATGAAAAACTCAATTCACGAGCTGAAAAACGAAGTAACAAGCTTAGCTAATAGAACAGGTCAGACAGAAGAGAGGATTAGTGAAATAGAAGACAAGCAACTTAAGGCACAACAGAGAGAAGAAGAAAGAGACTCAAAAATTAAAAAAAATGAGATAGCCCTACAAGAATTATCTGACTCCATCAAAAAGAATAACATAAGAATAATAGGTATATCAGAGGGAGAAGAGAGAGAAAATGAAATGGAGAACATACTCAAACAAATAATAGATGAGAACTTCCCAAGCCTGTAGAAAGAACTAAAGCCTCAAATTCAAGAAGCAAACAGAACACCGAGTTTTCTTAACCCCAACAAACCTACTCCAAGGCATATCATAATGAAATTGACACAAACCAACAGCAAAGAAAAAATTCTCAAGGCAGCCAGGGAAAAGAAGAATACAACATATAAAGGAAGGCCCATTAGATTATCATCAGATATCTCAGCAGAAACTCTACAAGCTAGAAGAGAGTGGACCCCAATATTTGAAGTCCTGAAAGAGAGAAACTTTCAGCCACGAATACTATACCCATCAAAGCTATCCTTCAAATATGAAGGAGAAATAAAAACATTCACAGATACAGAAAAGATGAGGGAATTTATCATCAGAAAACCCCCACTCCAGGAATTACTAAAGGGGGTTCTCCAATCAGATACAAAGAACAAAAAAAAAACAGAGCCACAAGTAAAAGCTCCAAGAAGAACACAATAAAACCAAATTTAAACTGTGACAACAACAAAAAGAAAGAGGGGGAGAAGATGGAGATTAACAGTAGCAAAGGACGATGGAGTGCAAAAGTACTCACAAAATAGTTTGCTACAATGAACAGGGTAGGGACCCTTTTCATTACTCAAAGGTAACCACCATTGAAAAAACCACCACAGAAGCACATGAGATAAAAAAGATAGCAACAGAGGAAAGATGTATGGAATACAACCAAATAAAAACAAAAGATAGAAAAACGAAAGAGAAGGATCAAACAAGACACAAAACTAACAGAAAGCAAGATATAAAATGGCAATAGGGAACTCACAAGTATCAATAATTACACTAAATGTAAACGGATTAAACTCACCAATAAAAAGGCACAGAGAAGCAGAATGGATTAAAAAAGAAAATCCAACTATATGCTGCCTACAGGAAACTCATCTAAGTAACAAGGATAAAAACAAATTCAAAGTGAAAGGCTGGAAAACAATACTCCAAGCAAATAACATCCAAAAAAAAGCAGGTGTAGCAATACTCATATCGGATAATGCTGACTACAAGACAGGAAAATTACTCAGAGATAAAAATGGCCATTTCATAATGGCTAAGGGGACACTGAATCAAGAAGACATAACAATTCTTAATATATATGCACCAAACCAAGGAGCACCAAAATATATAAGACAGCTACTTATTGACCTTAAAACAAAAACTGACAAAAATACAATCATACTTGGAGACCTCAATACACCGCTGACGGCTCTAGATCAGTCATCCAAACAGAGAATCAACAAAGACATAGTGGCCTTAAACAAAACACTAGAGCACCTGGATATGATAGACATCTACAGGACATTTCATCCCAAAGTGACTGAGTATACATTTTTCTCCAGTGTACATGGATCATTCTCAAGAATTGACCATATGTTGGGCCACAAAAACAACATCAGCAAATTCAGAAAAATTGAAGTAGTACCAAGCATATTTTCTGATCATAAAGCCTTGAAACTAGAATTCAACTGCAAAAAAGAGGAAAAAAATCCCACAAAAATGTGGAAACTAAACAACATACTTTTAAAAAATGAATGGGTCAAAGAAGAAGTGCAGAGATCAAAAGATTTATACAGACTAATGAAAATGACAATACGACATATCAGAATCTATGGGATGCAGCAAAAGCAGTGATAAGAGGGAAGTTCATATCGCTTCAGGCATATATGAACAAACAAGAGAGAGCCCAAGTGAACCACTTAACTTCCCACCTTAAGGAACTAGAAAAAGAAGAACAAAGACAACCCAAAACCAGCCAAAGAAAGGAGATAATAAAAATCAGAGCAGAAATAAATGAATTAGAGAACAGAAAAACTATAGAAAAAATTAATAGAGCAAGGAGCTGGTTCTTTGAAAAGATCAATAAAATTGACAAACCCTTGGCAAGACTTACCAAGGAAAAAAGAGAAAGAACTCATATAAACAAAATCCAAAATGAAAGAGGAGAAATCACCACGGACACCGTAGATATACAAAGAATTATTGTAGAATACTATGAAAAACTTTATGCCACTAAATTCAACAACCTAGAAGAAATGGATAAATTCCTAGAACAATACAATCTTCCTAGACTGAGTCAAGAAGAAGCAGAAAGCCTAAACAGACCTATCAGTAGAGAAGAAATAGAAAAAACCATTAAAAACCTCCCCCAAAATAAAAGTCCAGGCCCTGACGGCTATACCAGCGAATTTTATCAAACATTCAAAGAAGACTTGGTTCCTATTCTACTCAAAGTCTTCCAAAAAATTGAAGAAGAAGCAATACTTCCAAACACATTTTATGAGGCCAACATAACCCTCATACCAAAACCAGGCAAGGATGGCACAAAAAAAGAAAACTACAGACCAATATCTCTAATGAATACAGATGCTAAAATACTAAACAAAATACTAGCAAATCGAATACAACAACATATTAAAAAAATAATACATCATGATCAAGTGGGATTCATCCCAGAATCTCAAGGATGGTTCAACATACGTAAAACGGTTAACGTAATACACCATATCAACAAAACAAAGAACAAAAACCACATGATCTTATCAATAGATGCAGAAAAGGCTTTCGATAAAATACAACACAATTTTATGTTTAAGACTCTCAACAAAATGGGTATAGAAGGAAAATATCTCAACATGATAAAGGCCATATATGATAAACCATCAGCTAACATCATATTAAATGGCACTAAACTGAAGGCTTTCCCCCTTAAATCAGGAACAAGACAGGGTTGTCCACTCTCTCCACTCTTATTTAATGTGGTACTAGAGGTTCTCGCCACAGCAATCAGACAAGACAAAGAAATAAAAGGCATCCATATCGGAAAAGAAGAAGTAAAGGTATCACTTTTTGCAGCTGATATGATCCTATACATCGAAAACCCCAAAGAATCCACAAAAAGACTACTAGAAACAATAAGCCAATACAGTAAGGTCGCAGGATACAAAATTAACATTCAGAAGTCAATAGCCTTTCTATGTGCCAACAATGAAACAACTGAGAAGGAACTCAAAAGAATAATCCCCTTCACGATTGCAACAAAAAAAAAAATAAAATACTTAGGAATAAACATAACAAAGAATGTAAAGGACTTATATAATGAAAACTATAAACCATTGTTAAGGGAAATTGAAAAAGATATAATGAGATGGAAGAATATACCTTGTTCTTGGCTAGGAAGAATAAATATAATCAAGATGGCTATATTACCCAAAGCAATATACAAATTTAATGCAATTCCCATCAAACTTCCAATGACGTTTTTTAAAGAAATAGAGCAAAAAATCATCAGATTTATATGGAACTATAAAAAACCCCGAATAGCCAAAGCAATCCTAAAGAAAAAGAATGAAGCTGGGGGCATTACAATACCTGACTTCAAACTCTATTATAGGGCCACGACAATCAAAACAGCATGGTATTGGCAGAAAAATAGACACTCAGACCAATGGAACAGAATAGAAAGTCCAGAAATAAAACCACATATATATAGTCAAATAATTTTTGATAAAGGGGCCAAGAACATAAAATGGAGAAAAGAAAACCTCTTCAATAAATGGTGCTGGGAAAACTGGAAAGCCACATGCAAAAGAATGAAACTGGACTACAGTTTGTCCCCCTGTACTAAAATTAACTCAAAATGGATCAAAGATCTAAACATAAGACCTGAAACAATAAAGTACATAGAGGAAAACATAGGTACTCAACTCATGGACCTGGGTTTTAAAGAGCATTTTATGAATTTGACTCCAATGGCAAGAGAAGTGAAGGCAAAAATTAATGAATGGGACTACATCAGACTAAGAAGTTTTTGCTCAGCAAGAGAAACTGATAACAAAATAAACAGAAAGCCAACTAAATGGGAAATGATATTTTCAAACAACAGCTCAGATAAGGGCCTAATATCCAAAATATACAAAGAACTCATAAAACTCAACAACAAACAAACAAACAATCCCATAAAAAAATGGGAAGAGGATATGAACAGACACTTCTCCCAGGAAGAAATACAAATGGCCAACAGATATATGAAAAGATGCTCATCTTCTTTAGCTATTAGAGAAATGCAAATCAAAACAGCAATGAGATACCACCTCACACCTGTTCGATTAGCTATTATTAGCAAGACAGGTAATAGCAAATGTTGGAGAGGCTGTGGAGAAAAAGGAACCCTCATACACTGTTGGTGGGAATGTAAAGTAGTACAACCATTATGGAAGAAAGTATGGTGGTTCCTCAAAAAACTGAAAATAGAACTACCTTATGACCCAGCAATCCCTCTACTGGGTATATACCCCAAAAACTCAGAAACATTGATACGTAAAGACACATGCAGCCCCATGTTTATTGCAGCATTGTTCACAGTGGCCAGGACATGGAAACAACCAAAAAGCCCATCAATAGATGACTGGATAAAGAAGATGTGGCACATATACACTATGGAATACTACTCAGCCATAAGAAATGATGACATCGGAACATTTACAGCAAAATGGTGGGATCTAGATAACATGATACGAAGCGAAATAAGTAAATCAGAAAAAAACAGGAACTGCATTATTCCATACGTAGGTGGGACATAAAAGTGAAACTAAGAGACATTGATAAGAGTGTGGTGGTTACAGGGGGGAGGGGGGAATGGGAGAGGGAAGGGGGAGGGGGAGGGGCACAAAGAAAACAAGATAGAAGGTGACAGAGGACAATCTGACTTTGGGTTACGGGTATGCATCATAATTGAACGACAAGATACCCTGGTCTTGTTATCTTTGAATAGATGTATCCTGATTTATTGATGTCACCCCATTAAAAAAATAAAATTATTTATAAAAAAAAAAAAAGACAAAAACAGAGTTGATTTTTTCATTTGGATCCAAATGACTCCAGAAATAGCAAGTTACGTAGAAATTGAGGACAAAATAATGTCTCTTTGTACATGCCTATAAATATTTACATGTACATTTTTGTGAATCCAATACCCAGACTTCTAAGAAAGATCAGAAAAAAGGCATATAATCTTAAAACATACAACCACTTTTTTCTCTTTATTCATTTATTGTTTAAGGACATTTATAACTGGGTGACTATTTTTTTAAAAAAAATTTAAAGGAAGAATGTAAAATCAAAAGACAAACTTTCTTGGATGAAAAATTTGCCTCAGTTTTTTCCCCTGTTCTTTCTACCCCTTTAATGGAAATTTATAGATTACCTTATAAGTGTTGCAGGGTAAAATATTTCATTTCCCTTTTAAGCAGTACAACTCAAGTTATCAAGTCATACTTTTCCACACTTCAAAAAAATTTGATCCACTCTTAAGACCAAATGGAAAAGGTAAAAAAATCAATCTACACTTATTTTTATTTAGCCATCACTGTGCAATGTAATGATATAGACGTGAGGGAATCTTTGGAGAAACATGCCTATATATCTAGTCTTTAGGGCTAAATAGATTTCCTTGGTATAGTCAATTATTGAAACAATCATCTATGTTAAGTTGGACACTTGATTTCAATTAGTTTAAAATCCTGTTGTGACTGCAGCATATATGCTTGATTCCCTCATTTAATAAATTTGTCATAATAAAATAGAGATGATATAAGGTTTACTAAACTGTAAGATTTTTTTTTGAGATAGAGCTATTTTATATTTATCTTTTTAACTTCAGAACTTACAGTCTTGTTCTTCCATATAATAGAAAATCTATTAATGTGTATTTCATGAATAAATTATTCTCATATGAGTAATATTGAGAAAAAGGTTTGAGAAGAGAGATATTACTATAAGCCAGACCATGATAAAAATTAAAAACTAGAAAATTATTTTATTTTTATGATGGCTTTAAGCTATTCAATAAGTTTTAAATTGTGGAGGGTTAGAAACGTTATTGAGATTCTGACAGAAGCTATGAACATTTTTGTATGAAAAAAACCCATGTGATATTCACATATGATTTGCATAGAATTTCAGGAAGTCTTCAGAGATTTTTAATTTTCTTCATTGATATATTTCCTGTATGATGTTTTTTTAAAATCCCAAGATATAAATATATATCCAAGTCTTCAATGCTAAGTAAAATTTCCTTTTACAAACAATTGTGAAACAAACTATAATCTGTGTCTTAATTACGGAGGTTATATGGGTGAGTGTATTGCCAAAACTGTTAAAGTTGTCTACTTATCATTTATTATTTATTAAAAACAGAACTAAAAACTCTCACAAAAATATGATCTTGAGTATGTTGTGTGACATCAGAGACTTTTAATTTATACTAACAAAAAAATTGATGCTGGTTAAGATGAAGGCATCTAAAGAATCTTGTTTTGAATTGACAGTAGATAATACCATAGTATAAAAATCATTTTCTCTTTTTAACTAAGAGAAAAAATTATACAGACATAAGATGACTTGCATTATGTGATCTCTAACCAGAACTATATAAAAATTAAATAAACAAAAGCATCTTGCTATCTCAGGTCTGAAGTATTTTCTGTTATATTTTTTGTAGAGAATTTCCCTAAATTACTAATGCCTTATTTTTCATGTATAGAAAAATTTTTATTAAAATCTAGTAAAAATTATAATGACTTCTAATTTTCAGATGGCCAATGTGATCAATATAGTTGACTGAGTATCATTTTTAATGGTATTTTTAAAAAGGAAGATAGGGAGGTTCAGCTGTTTTAGGGAAACTGAGGTGAAGACCTACCCATCTTTATTGAAACAGAACGTATCTCATCTATCATAGAACACCCTCTTCTCCAAATCTATTTTGACATATTGTAGTTCAATATCAGGCATGTGGGAATATAGCTCTTGTGCTGTTCATGTTATGAATGTGTGTGCTAGAACAAAATATCAGGAATGGGGTGAATAATGACACTACAAATTGAAGTCATCTGCTTATTTGCCACAAGATTTCTCAGAGCAAACACCTGCAAAAAAGTTTCTCCCATGTTGCTTTGTCCATGACCTTGACCTCGAGAGTACCATCCTTCAAAGAGAAATGTAGAATCTCTCAAGAAAAAAAAGTATTATTAATTAACCTATGTTCTGGCCTTCTATAAATAATAGTTCATTTTTTGTACTCCAATATCAAAATCTGACTTCAAATAATTTTCTTAAAGTATGTTCTACATCAGTCAAAAGAACATAAGAAAAACAAAACAAAACATTTGCTCAATATTGTATGAATCCAATCTGAAAACAATTAAGTTAGAAGAAAATTTCCACATATATCTTATAATAAAAATGAGAAATATTATATATTTTTATAAATATTTGTGGAATGACAGACTCTGGTACTCTTTACTATAATTATCGTAGGTAAAAAGAAATATAGCTTGTATTACCTAATCTTAACATTTAAATAGTCCTTTTCTTATAAGGATTCCAAGTGATGCTTATTTCAAACTGACACATTACTGACCGGTGCACTTGTCTAATCAAATTTCTACACTTACACTTATGCATGAATATTTTAAATAAAAACAAAAGATAAGATTTTTTCTTTGAAAGATAAGTTTTTATGTTCAAAGCATTGGAGAGGGCTAGGTCCTTTGTAGCAACTACTTGACTACATATTTTCTGAATATGTTCTGAAATGTATCCCTTTCTTTTTTTATAAAATATAAGCAATTTAAATAGTTTGTGTTGATCTCAACTTATCTTACATTCTTACATGACCAAAATTGCTTTTTATTTGTAAAATCACTTTAGCATGTTGTAGTACCAAAAGAAGCACTGAACTTTAAGTAAATACATATGTATATATTTATATAGATAGATATAAATACATAAGTAATACACACACAAACACACACACACACATATATATAGATATATAGATATATAGATATTTCTGCTCCCACCTTTAAAAATCTGTGTGATGACCTTGAGTTAGTCACTTGATCTCTCTGGCTTTCATTTTTTTTCCCAATTCACAAACAAGAATCTGGTCATTCTTAAGGTCATTTATAATGAAAAACTTCTATTATCTGTGATACATTACTATAGAGCTATAAATATTTATTTGCCAGTCATAAAGAATGAAAGGGGAGGTTATGCTGTCCAATTTTCATGACAATACTGGAAGTAATTTTTTGACTTGCCTATAGAGGCACCTGAAGGGCACCGACAACATATTTGGTTCCTTCTGGATGAATCCAACCACTGGTATTATACCATCACTTCTTGACATTTTGTCTTTGGAAGCTTTCTTTCTAGACTGATTTGACAGCTCAACAGGAAGTATGAAGTTTTGTGATATTTGAATAAACACTTCATACATAAAAATAATCTGTATTACCTTGACACATCTATATTTAGTTTTCATATTATGTCCCTTTAACCTTAGTAGCTGGGATCATCTGACCTGAGATAAAAATGTCTCTTGCTGCTTGTCTCCCGGACAGTTTTCATACCAGTCAATTAGTAATGCTGCCCACCATCTAAATTTTTCAAAATGACAAGATTTCAGATAACAACTGTAAATACTCTAAAGAATTGTCCATTCCTGCTGGTTCCAAGTGTACATAGATATTCCTCTGAGACTCATATTACTGACATCTGAAACATCCATACACTGTCAAAGAAAATATAAAGTTAATATTACTTAAAAGACATGTAAAGTTTCTACTCTATCATTACTACCTTGGTAGTTTGACCTCACCGATAGGCAAATAAACTCACAACCTACTGTTTTATTATAACTATTAATTTTTCTGGAAATGAATCATTATACCAAAATACTAAAAACATGTAGAATAGTCCAATTTAGCATGCATGTCTCAGCCTAGTGACATAATGCCTATAAGTATCTCTGTGTGGTGTTTAGATTGAGAACTTCACATAGGAGCTGTTCTGTGTATGACACTACTATATGACATGACATGCCATCCACTGTGTCATTTGTTCTCACTTACTCTGATTAAATGATTATATTATTTTTAATACAGGTTCCATCAGAGGAAAACATTTAATTACCCTTTATAGTTCAAGAACTTAGAGCAGTTCTTTGTCTTTAGTCGATCATTGACAAATGGATGTCAGTTTTTAAAGATAAGTATATAAATATGCCTCATAATGAGATATGTATTAAAGCAATGATTTATTTAAACTAAAAAACAACTAGCTTTTTAAAAAGTTTCTATTTAGTTGACAAATATTGAACATTATTCAACAGATAAAAAAACCTGATTTAAGTTTAGGAGGAAAAATCTACCTCTTACTGAAATTGTTCATTTCAAAATTAGCTCACTAATAAATGAGGTAGGCAGGAAATATCTCCATGTTGTATATGCCATAAATTGTCACTTGTAAATGACATTGATGAGGATTTCTTTCTGCAATACACTATTGATTTCACCAGTCATAATGATATGAAAAACATGATATGTTGGCATAAGGATATTTAAGCATGTTTTTTTTCTCTTTCTGCTAATGTAGTTAAATCAATTGCATTTGTTTCTAGGAGAAAAAAAAAAGGACATCTTACTAAACCATTTCCTTATAGTGTTCATGTCCACATAACGTTTAATTTGCTACAGGTTAGAATAAAGTAATAAAAAATCAGAAACATGCAAAGGGTGTTGAAAACAGCAACGCACTATGAGAAACCATATGTTTCAATAGATATTTAATTGAGAACCAATTTCTAATCTAAAATTGACCTTAAAATAAAAACAAATTCATATCAGTGGTTTCCAGGTTTCTCATTTGTGAGGAGGAAATCTCACCAGTAAAAATGCTTTTCCTCCTCCAGTGATCAGCTTAATAATTTTAAACACCCAGATATTTTCTGATCACCTGTAGTTTTTAAAATCCTAAAAATATATTTCATGTTTCAGTTAGTACATCCTGTTATTTTCTTTTTTATAAATGATAATTTTTGTCAGTTATTCTATGCTCAAATATTCCCAATTATATTCCCTTGGTAGGAAATTACAAGTTTACATGAAAAATTTTGATTAAACTATTCTATCCCTCAAAAAGCATACATGAGTCTAGGGCCACAGAGAAGAAATTAGCTGTTCAGGAAAATGTGGAGGCTGTGAGAGTCATCAGACCACCCACCTTTGTGAGGAGAGAAGGAAGTAAAACATTTGTGCAACCAAATCTTAGCCTGGAGTTCAACACTTTAATGGGAAGCTCTTGAGCTAAAGTCTTCTTATAGGTGTCTCCCAGGAACAAGCTACCTTGATTTCACTGGGTTGCTCAGTGTCAGATTGGAAACTGTCTATGAAATGTTTGCTTACCATGATTGGGTGATGGTTTTGAGTACAGCAACTGGGCTGCTGTCAACTGTGCTCTTTGGTCAAATACATAGCAGAGGAGATCTGACAGGTGACTTTTCATGGATGCCAGAGATTGTGTTGATTGTGAAGATGAAAAGAAGTACATGAATATAATCAAGATTAAAGAATTAAAATCAAAATGACTATGAAATTTTTGAAAGCTTTAAGTGCCATTTCATCAGAGATGCCTTCCCTGATCACCTGTTTATAAAAGCACCAGTCTCCTCATATACAACTCAATACTCTCATACAGTTTTATTTGAGTTCTGGCATTTACCAGCTCCTAACATATTACATTTTCTATTTGTTTTAATTCTTCATTGACTGTATATACTCCTCCCTCACCACAGTCTATAATTAATGATTTCAAAAGGTTTTCTTGCATTTCATTGTTGTTTTATCAGTTATGGAAACATTATCACTAATCAAGATATATTTGTTGGGGCCCTGGCCAGTTGGCTCAGTGGTAGAGCGTTGGCCTGGCATGCAGGAGTCCCGGGTTCAATTCCCAGCCAGGGCACACAGGAGAAGTGCCCAACTGCTTCTCCACCCTTCCCCCTCTCCTGTCTGTCTCTATCTTCCCCTCCCGCAGCCGAGGCTCCATTGGAGCAGGATTGGCCCGGGCGCTGGGGATGGCTCTATGGCCTCTACCTCAGGCGCTAGAATGGCTCTGGTCGCAACAGAGCAACGCTCAACTTGGGCAGAGCATCGCCCCCTGGTGGGCATGCCTGGTGGATCCCGGTCGGGCACATGCGGGAGTCTGTCTGACTGCCTTCCCGTTCCCAACTTCAGAAAAATACAAAAAAAAAAAAAAAGATGTTTGCTGGATAAATGAATGGGAGAGGGGTAAAAAAAAATGAAAGAATAGAAATAAAAGAAGACACCCACTCTCACAGTGTATGCACCTGGAAGGGTCACTGTTCATTCACTGATGAAATAAATGCACACTAGAAATCTTGGGAAGATGAGTCAGAAATAAAATTTTCTTATCTTGAGTTTGAAATTCCTTTGAAACATCTAAATAGAGCTTGTGATCTTTCCTAATGAAAAAAAAATATTACAGCATAAAATGTAATACAAGTAATAGCAAGTTATAAGTATAAGTATGAGTTAAAACAGGCTGTGCAGGCCATTTTATAACATACTAAAGAGTTGAAATCTAAGAGTTTCTTTATAATGTCAACACCTAATATCCGTCAAGATTCCATTAACAGATGACTGAAGACATTAACATAACATAAAAGCAGTGTTTGAGGGGAGATTGGTCAACTCATGAAAGCAGAGAATAAGGAAATATAGCAAAAGTTTCCAGTATTTATTTGGACACTTATAAGGAAAGCATTGGGTCTTTAGAATTGGGATTTCTTGGCAGAACGTTCCACCTGAGAAATAGATATACAAAGTAATTTTAACAAATACTATTAAATATTTAAATTACCACATCCCTTATTCTGATTCCATAATTAGTAAACTAAACTTCTTATGACAGCTTTTATAAAATTGTCTAACAGGGAAGTAAGGTCATGTAATAGAAATTTATCATTAAAAGTTAATGATATGGAATCCCAATTTCATGTAAATGCTTTTTTTAAATTAATTTTAATGGGATGACATTAATAAATCAGGGTACATATGTTCAGAGAAAACAGCTCCAGGTTATTTTGACATTTAATTATGTTGCATACCCATCATCCAGAGTCAAATTGTCTTCCATCACCTTCTATCCAGTTTTCTTTGTGCCCCTCCCCTCCCCCCTCTCTCTTCTTTTCTACCCCCCCCCCTCCGGTAAGCACCACACTCTTGTCCATGTCTCTTAGTCTTGTTTTTATGTCCCACCTATGTAGGGACTCATGCAGTTCTTAGTTTTTTTTTTTTTTACTCATTTCACTTCGTGTAATGTTATCAAGATCCTTCCATGTTTTTGTAAATGATCCTATGTCATCATTTCTTATGGCTGGGTAGTATTCCATAGTATATATGTACCACTTCTTCTTAATCCAGTCATCTATTAAAGGGCTTTTTGGTTGTTTTCATGTCTTGGCCATTGTGAACAATGCGGCAGGTGTCTTTATATACCAATGTTTTTGAGTTTTGGGGTATATACCCAGTAGAAAGATTGCTGGGTCATATGGTAGTTCTATTTTTAGTTTTTTGAAGAACCACCATACTTTCTTCTATAATGGTTGTACTACTTTACATTTCCACCAACAGTGAATGAGAGTTCCTTTTTCTCCACAACCTCTCCAACACTTGCTATTACCTGTCTTGTTGATAATAGCTAATCTAACAGATGTGAGGTGGTATCTCATTGTAGTTTTGATTAGCATTTCTCTAATAACTAATGAAGATGAGCATCTTTTCATATATCTGTTGGCTATTTGTATTTCTTCCTGGGAGAAGTGTCTGTTTATGTCCTCTTCCCATTTTTTAATTGGATTGTTTGTTTATTGTTGAGTTTATGGTTTTCTTGTATAATTTGGACATTAGGCCCTTATTTGAGCTGTTGTTTGAAAATATCATCTCCCATTTAGTTGGCTGTCTGTTTGTTTTGTTGTCAGTTTCTCTTGCTGAGCAAAAACTTCTTAGTCTGATGTAGTCCCATTCATTTATCTTTGCCTTCACTTCCCTTGCCTTTGGAGTCAAATTCATAAAATGCTCTTTATAACCAAGGTCCATGAGTTTAGTACCTATGTCTTCTTCTATGTACTTTATTGTTTCAGGTCTTATATTTAGGTCTTTGATCCATTCTGAATTAATTTTAGTACAAGGAGACAAACTGTAGTCAAATTTCATTCTTTTGCATGTGGCTTTCCAGTTCTCCCAGGACTATTTGTTGAAGAGGCTTTCATTTCTCCATTGTGTGTTGTTGGCCCCTTTATCGAAAATTATTTGGCCATATATATATATGGTTTTATTTCTGGGCTTTCTATTCTGTTCTATTGGTCTGAGAGACTATTCTTCTGCCAATACCATGCTGTTTTGATTGTCATGGCTCTGTAATATAATTTGAAGTCAGGTACTGTAATGCCCCAGCTTCATTCTTTTTCCTTAGGATTGCTTTGGCTATTTAGGATTTTTTATAGTTCTATATAAATCTGATGATTTTCTGTTCCATTTCTTTTAAAAAATATCATTAGAATTTTGATGGGAATTGCATTGAATTTGTATTATATATTGCTTTGGGTAATATTGTCATTTTGATTATATTTAGTCTTCCTATCCAAGAACAAAGAATATTTTTCCATTTCATTGTATCTTTTTTGATTTCCCTTAACAATGCTTTGTAGTTTTCATTATATAGGTCTTTACATTCTTTGTTATGTTTATTCCTAGGTATTTTGTTGTTGTTGTTGCAACCATGAAGGGGATTATTTTTTTGAGTTTGTTTTCTGATGTTTAGTTGTTGGCATATAGGAAGGCAATGGACTTTTCTATATTATTTTTGTATCCTGAGACCTTACTGTATTGGTTTATTGTTTCTAGTAATCTTTTTATGGAGTCTTTGGGCTTTTCGATGTATAGGATCATATCATCTGCAAAAAGTGAAACCTTTACTCTTTCTTTCCCAATATGAATGCCTTTTATTTCTTTATCTTGTCTGATTGCTCTGGCTAGAACTTCTAGCACCATGTTAAATAAGAGTGGAGAGAGCTGACAACTCTGTCTTATTCCTGATTTAAGGGGAAAAGTCCTCAGTTTTATGCCATTTAATATGATGTTAGCTGATGGTTTATCATAAATGGCCTTTATCATGTTGAGATATTTTCCTTCTATACCCATTTTGTTGAGTGCTTTAAACATAAAATTGTGTTGTATTTTATCAAATGCCTTTTCTACATCTATTGATAAGATCATGTAGTTTTTGTTTTGTTTTGTTGATATGGTGTATTACGTTAACCGTTTTACGTATGTTGAACCATCCTTGAGATTCTGGGATGAATCCCACTTGATCATGATGTATTATTTTTTAAATATGTTGTTGTATTCGATTTGCTAGTATTTTGTTTAGTATTTTAGCATCTGTATTCATTAGAGATATTGGTCTGTAGTTTTCTTTTTTTGTGTGCCGTCCTTGCCAGGTTTCGGTAAGAGGGTTATGTTGGCCTCATGAAATGTGTTTGGAAGTATTGCTTCTCTTCAATGTTTTGGAAAATTTTGAATAGAATAGGAACCAAGTCTTCTTTGAATGTTTGATAGAATTCACTAGTATAGTCGTCTGGCCCTGGACTTTTATTTTTGGGGAGATTTTTAATAATTTTTTTTATTTCCTCCCTGCTTATTGGTCTGTTTAGGCTTTCTGCTACTTCATGACTCAGTCTAGGAAGATTGTATTGTTCTAGGAATTTGTCCATTTCTTCAATATTGTTGAATTTGGTGGCATATATCATCATCTCCCATTTAGTTGGCTGCCTATTTGTTTTGCTGTGCAGAAGCTTTTAATTTGATATAGTCCCATTCATTAATCTTTGCCTTTATATTCCTTGCCTTTGGGGTCAAATTTATAAATTGTTCTTTATGTCCAAGGTTTATTAGTTTAGTATATGTATCCTTCTATGTAATTTAATGTTTTATATCTTATATTTAGTTCTTTAATCCATTTTAAATTAGTTTTTGTGTGGAGGGACAAACTGTAGTCAAGTTTCATTCTTTTGCATGTGACTTTCCAATTTTACCAGCACCATTTATTGAAGTGGTTTTCTTTTCTCTGTAGTGTGTTTTTAGCTCCTTTGTCAAAGACTATTTGTCTGTATATATGTGATTTTATTTCTGGGCTCTTGATTCTGTTTCATTGGTCTCTATGTTTTTCTGCCAATACCATGCTGTTTTGATTATTGTGGCTCTGTAGTATAATTTAAAATCAGGTAGTGTAATACCTCCAGCCTCATTCTTTTTTTTCTCAGGATTGATTTGGTTATTTTGGATTTATTATGGTTTTATATAAACTTGATAATTTTTGTTCTATTTCTTTTAAAAATAATAATGGGAATTTAATCAGGATTACATTGAATTTATAGATGGTTTTGATTTGGGCATTTTAACTATGTTGATTCTTTTAATTCATGAATATGGAATATTTTTTTCATTTTACTGTATCTTTCAATTCCTTTTAATAATGCTTTATAGTTTTCACTATATAGGTACTTCACATCTCTGTTAAGTTATTTCTAGGTATTTATTTTGTTGCAATTTTAAAGGGATTGTGTTTTTGAGTTCATTTTCCGAAGTTTCATCATTGGCACATAGGAAAGCATTGATTTTGTGTCCTGCGACTTTATTGTGTTGGTTTATTGTATTTGATTTTTTGTTGTTGTTGTTGTTTTATCTTGTATTTTTCTGAAATGAGAAGTGGGGAGGCAGAGAGACAGACTCCCGCACATACCTGACTAGGATCCACCCAGCATGCCTACTCGAAGGTGATGCTCTGCCCATTAGGGACATGGCTTCATTGCAACCAGAGCCATTCTAGTGCCTGGGGTGTCAGCCATGTAGCCATCCTCAGAGCCTGGGCCAACTTTTGATCAAATGGAGCTTTGACTGTGACAGGGAAAGAGAAAGATAGAGAGAAAGGAGAGGGGGAAGGGTGGAGAAGCAGATGGGTGCTTCTCCTGTGTGCCCTGGCTGGGAATTGAACCCTGGACATCCACACACCAGACCAACACTCTACCAGTGAGCAAATGGCCAGGGCTGGTTTATTGTTTCTAATAGTTTTTGGGATTTTTTTGTATATAGGATCATGTCATCTGAAAAAAGTGATACCTTTACTTCATCTTTCCAAAAATGAAGGCTTTTTATTTCTTTCTCTTGCTTGATTGCTCTGGCTATGACTTCCAGAACTATGTTGAATAAGAGTGGAGAGAGTAGGCAGCCTTGTCTTATTCCTGATTTTAGGGAAAAAGCCTTCATGTTTTCACCATTTAGTATGATATTGCATGATGGTTTGTTATATATAACCTTTATTATTTTGAGGTATTTTTCTTTTATACCCATTTTATTGAGAGTTTTAAACATAAAAGGATGTAGTAAGATGTCAAATGCCTTTTCTGCATCTATTGATAAGATCATTTGATTTTTGTTCTTTGTTCTATTGATGTGGTGTATTGCATTAATCAATTTGCATATGTTGAACCATGCTTGTTCTCCTGGAATGAATCCCATTGATCATTTTGTAGTACTTTCTTAATGTATTTTATTCAATTTGCTAGTATTTTCTTTAGGATTTTTGCATCTGTATTTGTTAGATATTTATCTGTAATTTTCTTCTTTTATGTTGTTTTGGCCAGGTTTTGGTATCAGGGTTATGTTGGCCTCATAAAATGTGTTGGGGAGTACTGTTTCTTATTCTAATTTTTGGAAGACTTTGAGAAAGCTAGTACCAATTATAGGTCTATTTAGGTATTTTACTTCTTCATGACTCAGTCTAGAAAAAGTGTATAGTTAGAGAAGTTTATCCAATTCATCTAGATTGTTAAATTTGGTGGCATATAATCTTTCATAGTATTCTATTATAATTCTTTGCATATTTATGATATTTGTGATAATTTCTCCTCTCTCACTTCTGGTTTTATTTATATGAGTCCTTTTTATTTCTTAGTGAGTCTACTCAGAGATTTGTCAATTTTATTGATCTTTTCAAAGAACAAGCTCTTTGTTATATTTATTTTTTTAGCGTTTGTTCCATATTTTATTTAGTTCTGCTCTAATTTTTACTATTTTTTTTTCTTCTGCTAACTTTAGGTTGCTTTTATTCTTCTGTTCCTAGTTCTTTAAGATGTAAGAGTAGGTTGTTTACTTGAAATCTGTCTTATTTCTTGACATAAGCCTGTAATGATATAAACTTCCCTCTTATTATTACTGTTTTAGCAGTATACCATAAATTTTGATATGTCATGCATTCAGTCTCATTTTTCTGTATATATATTTTGATCTCTGATTTTATTTCTTCTGTTACCCAGTCATTTGTTAGAAGTATGCTGTTTAGTTTCCACATTTTGGTGGGTTTCTTTACTTCCTTTTTGCAGTTGAATTATATTTTCAAAGTCTTATCACAAAATATGCTTGGTATAATTTCAATCTTACTGAATTTGTTGATGCTAGTTCTATGGCCCAACTATGGTCTATCCTTGAGATATTCCATGCACATTGGAAAAGAATGTATAATCTGATGTTCTGGAATAAAATGTCCTGTACATTTCTATTATGATGGTTTGGTATAGTGTGTCATTTAAGACCAATTTTTCTTCATTGATTTTCTGTTTGGCTGATCTATCTAATGCTGTCAATGGTGTCTTGAGATCTTCAAGTATGATTGTGTTTTTTTTTTTCTTTTTCTTTTTAGATCAGTTAGTAGATGTCTTATATGTCTTGGTGCTCCATAATTCAGTGAATATATATTAAGAAATGTTATGTCTTTTTGATACAATGTTCCTTTTATCAATTATGAAATGTTCATCTTTGTCTCTTGTTACCTTTGTTGTCTTGAAGTCAGCATTGTCAGATATCAGTATGGCTACACCTGTTTTTCTTCATGTATTATTTGCTTAGAGAATAATTTTCCAATCTTTTACTTTGAGTCTATTTTGTACTTTTAGCTTAGATGTTTCTTTTAATGGAAGCATACAGTTGAGTTTTACTTTTTGACCCAATCTGCTACCTGTGTCTCTTGATTGGTGAGTTTAGCACATTTATACTTAAGGTAATTATTGATAAGTGAGTATTTCCAATAGCTATTTTATGTTTTGTTTTCTGGTAGTTTTGTTAATTATTTGTTTCTTCTCTTTTGTGCTCTTTTCAGTTGTTTTTGTTTGTTGGAGTTCCATATTTCTTTTCCCTGTTTCTTCTTGTTTAAAGCTATGTATTTCAATAGTGGCTTTTTTGTGGGTGGTTACCACTATGTTATTAAGAGAAAATTTTTATACATATAATAGTCCTTTGTCTTCTGAGTGCTTTTGCACTCCATTTTCTTTTGCTACTGCAGATATTTATCCTCTCACCTTTTATGTTACTGTTGTCACAGGCTATTGTTTTTATTGTGACCTTGTTGGAGCTTTTACTTGTAGTTTTGATTTGTTGTGTTCTTTGTATCTGATCAAATAACCTGCCTTTATTATTTCCTGCAGTGGGATTTTTCTGGTGATAAATTCCTTCAGCCTTTGTATGTCTTCAAAAGTTTTTATTTCTCCCTCATATTTGAAGGATAACTTTGATGGATATGGTATCGTGGCTGGTAATTTCTCTCTTTCAGTACTTTGAGTGGTTGGGTCCACTCTCTTTTGGTTTTTACAGTTTCTGCTGAGAAATCTGATGATAACTTAATGAGCCTTCCATTTTATGTTATATTCTTTTCCTTAGCCATCTTGAGGATTCATTCTTTTGTCATAGATTTATGACAACTTTGTTACAGTGTGCCTTGCAGAAGGCCTGTTTGTGTTGAGGTAACTTGGAATTTTGTTTGCTTCTTGGATTCAAGTATCTAAATCTTTCTATAGGCTAGGGAAGTTCTTATCAATTATTTGTTTATATAGTCTCTTTATTTTTTCTCCCTCTCTTCTTCTTCCAATATACCCGTTATTTTTATCTTTCTCTTTCTGATGGAGTCAGACAATTCCCAAAGAGTTTTCCATCAGGATAATCTTGCCTGACTATCTCAGGTAGTCTCTTCACTTGCAGGTTCTATGATACCTGCACTTACCTGAATGATTGCCCTGGCAACAGTTTCATACACTTCAAAAGTAACATTTTTTCCCTTTTATTCTTGGACCATCACTGTCTTATTCCCTTATTAAACTAGATGTCCCAAGAGCTTAACAAGATTGCTTAAATAAATTTACCCTTCCCTTAGGCATAGCTGTTTGTTGTTCTCTGCTTATAAAATGCAAGATATAGATGATAATTGATAGATGATGATGATGATGATAGATAGATAGATAATAGATAGATTTAAGTATGTACCTCCAAATTTTATATGTGGAAGTCCTAACCACTAGTACTTCAGGATGTGACATCTTTCGAATAGTGACTTAAGAGGTAATGAAGTTAAAATAAATTTATTATGGTGGGCCTTAATCCAACATGACTGGTGTACTATAAGAAGATGAGATTAGAACACAGATAGAAATAGAAGAAATAATATGAAAGTAAGGAAGAGAATAACTATCTATATAAACCAAAGAGTGAAACTTCAGAATAAACCAACCTTATTAATAATTAAATATCAGACTTCTAGCTTTCAGAATTGTGGAAAAATTAATAATCTGTTGTTTAAGTCACCAGTCTGTAGTACTTGATTGTGGTAGCCATAGTCGTATGTAATATATACAGCATATGTTACATATATATGTATATTTGTACAAATTCCAAATGGATGATTAGATGGGTTGATTTGCTGTCATTAAACTAATAATTCCAGTCAATAGATGGTTGACAGTGAATTGGGAAGCATGACACGATGCAGTTCTCCAAGTCTGAGGGGTCCTTGCAGAAATAAACAGCAGTTGTCACTTTCTTAACAAGAAGATTGTGAATGTTTTTAGTAAATCATGTCATTTATGCTTAAAAATTAAAAAAATATATAGCATTTAATGAGAGGTGACTGATTAGAGTTATGCTTTGAAAATGATGTGTATCAAGAAAACTTCAGGTAGGAAATAATTAAGGAATATCTTTTTGTTTTGCATGTTTTAAAAAAATAGTTATTGAATTCAGAGTGTGAGAGAGGAAGGGAGCAAGAGAGTGAAAGAGAGAGAGAGAGAAAGAGAAATATTGACCTGTTCCTGTATGTGTCCTGACTGGGAACCGAAGTCACAACTCTTGTGTACTGGGATGACAACTATGACCAACTGAGCTATTAGGTTGGGGCTCTTTTGCATGTCCATAATTTATTAATATTTCCTTAGTTTTTACCTAATTTCCTTTTTTGTATTTCAGGATTTTTTTTTTTTTGCTCAATACCATATCATTTTATTCATTGTCTTAGTGTATTAGGACTGCTATAACAAAATACCACTAACTGAGTTCATTATAAACAACAGAAATTTATAGCTCACAGTATCAGAGGCCGGAAAGTCAAAGACCAAGGTGCCAACAAGTAGGTATCTGATGCAGATCTGTTTTCTATCTCAAGAGGACTGCCTTGTTTTCTGCATCCTCACATGGTAGAAGGGGGAAGGGGACCCTCTGCAGTCTCTTTAATAAAGCTCTAATCTCATTCAATGGGGCTTTTCTTTTTTCATGGTTTAAGCACCTCCCAAAGACCACAACTACTAATACCATCACCTTTAAGGGTTGCAATTTTAAGATATGAATTTTTGAAGGGGCACACAAAACCATTGCAGTCATGTTGTCATTTCAACCTCCTTTTTGCTGTTACAATTTTTTAAAATTTTTCTGTGTCTAAGTTTGTAACAAACTCTGTCTTCTAAAGTGGCTATATTATATTTTATTTTAATCATCTGTATACGTGGCTGTATTGTTTTCCACAAGCAGTACATGCGAATTCCTATTGCTCACCTGGAATTTATGCTGTGAGACTTTTAGATTTTAAATATTCTAATAGAGCTATAATATTCTCTTGTTCTTTTAAGTTGCTTTCTCCTAATGGCAAATGATGTTGAGCATAGAAGGTGTATATCTTCTATGGTGAGAGAATTGTTCAGAACTTCATTTTAATTTGTTTCTTTATTATTGAGTTTTATGAAGTTTTTATTTACTCTATTTTGGATATAAGTCCTTTTTGAGCATTTTGTTTTGTTTTTTCAAATATTTTCTCCAATTCTGCTTTTCCTTTTTTTAAACAGTATCTTTTTCTGAGTAGACGTTTCTAATTTTAAGTACAATTTATTATTCTTTTTATTTGTTATTGTATCTAAGAACTAATCTCTGAGCTTAGGTTCATGAAGATTTGCTCATAGGTTTTCTTCTATATGTTTTATAGTTTAGTAACTTTGACTTAATCTTATAACCCTTTCAAGTTACTTTATATGCAATGTATGAGGCTTGTGCCTAGGTCCTTTTAGGAAGCATATGAGATGAAGTTCAAACAATCAATAGGTTGACTTACAATGACATTCTTAAAAGGTAACGGGGAAGATAATAAATTAGCACTAATATTACTAAACTCTGGCTATAAGATCTCTGTGTAGGGTTCTTTCTTCAACAGCTGGCCACAGATAGAGTGTATAAAATCTATAAACCTTTAATATCTTAATGTCATAGATGATTTAGTACAATTTAAAAATAATGAAACAAGCCAAAAAATAATAAATATCTAATTGGATGTTCTCACATTTTTAAAACTGTGCAGAGTTGTGTATAAACACTGATTACCAAAAGGGCCTGTATTTTGATGCTTAATCAATGACATGGTTAAGAAAACTGCTTCTACAGGCTTTGGGTGTTGTAAATATACCATCATGAGAAAATGTTAATTAAGAACATTGGAAATACAGATGATAAAAATGCAGTGGCTGAACTCTGTTATAATTTATTCAGACAGTATCATTTTGCAGTGAGTTGGTGGAATTATTTAAAATACTGAATTGCAAAGAGAAAATAAACCAGGAATTAGCACAAAATTGTGAAAGTTTTGAAACAGAAAAAGAAGTCAATACTTTGTGACTTAATTAATTTGGTTCAAGTATAATTTCTTAAGACACTCTGCTATTTTTTTGGTGATAGAAACCTCAATAACATATTGAGTTTCTCTTAAAGGAGCTTATTGTCTGATAGGACAAAAGACATTTGTTAAAATATTGTAAGATGCATGTAAAAATAGGCTTATGTATAAAATATCTGACAGCTCACTAAATAATTTTTAAATGTGAGAGATGGCCAATCAGAGTAGAAAGAACAGCAGATGGAATAGGATGGAAGTGTGAAACTTCATTGTGCATTCTGAAATTGATAGGCAATTCTGTAACTTTTGGAATATAAAATCTGAGTTTAAAATTTTTTTAATTTTTGTATTCTTTTATGAAGAGTTACCATGTGGGTTCTTGTAATGTTAATGTGCACATGAATAGAAATTATAATACTTTACCTTTATTTATTACAACCCATTAAATAAATGATTCTTCTCTTCTAATCAAGAAATGAACATTTCCTTTTGTCCTAACCACCTAGCTCTTGAAAACTTGAGGCATACAGAATGGGACTATTCAAATTCATGTTTACCTCTTAATTGTGATGCTGTTCACATACCATATAGAGCCCAAAGACAACAGTTAAAAATAATAAAGAAAAAAAATTCACACATAAATTATGTCAGCCAAACAATTGACATCTCTTAGATAACTCCCTATAATTATAATATTTTATGCACTGTTATTTATCCATCTCTTAATTTCTATAGCATTGTTCTTCCAAGTTGGTAAGAACACTGAGAAGGCTGTTGTCTTATACAAAATAGTGAAAAAAGAAAAGAGAAAGCAATCTAGTACTTTCAGTTTTATTTATTTGTTTCCTGTGGTTGGCTTATAAGGCTCACAGAAGCCAATTTGGTATAATCCTTTCCCAACTTCCCATGCAGTGACCTCACCTTGGCAAGTGAAAACTGGCCGTGTTAGCCGTATGTATACCCTGAAATCAGCAAATGAGACTCCGTCAGTTTTGTTTTCTCCTGGAGAACCAGTTGTTAAACATTTATTAGCACACAGCTGGATACTTAAAAAGAATGATATTTTTATACTAGAATAAAAATTCTTATATAGACTATTTGTGTGTTTTAAATACCTGTATACTTAGAAAACACAGATAAGAATCACCTGATTAGATAGAGTGATGATGTTTTGAAAATCATTACTTAGCTCTTAATATTAAAGAAATGTGTTTCAAAAATGAGAGGATGTCACAAAATAAATGTCTTTTTTATGTTAATCAAAAATAATGGAATCTAAAAATTTAGTATTTTCACCACATAAGTTCTGAAACAGTAGAATGACATTACCACATAAAGTTCTTTCCTGTGAACGGCACTGAGATTCAGAATCAAATACATTTTGTAGAAGAATAGGATAGGATGCTTGTGAATGTCCACAATCTGTCTGTATTCTGTGTATTAAGCTGTCAGAGACTATCTAAATCACTTCCTTTTCTGTCACTGTCTTCGAACAACATCCTTTGAGACACAACAGCCTTCTACAAGGACCTCTCCCTACCCACCCCCGCACTCCTCATCTTCTCAAAATGATATGTAAATCCTGCAATTCATCATGCTCTGTGTAGTACAGGTTTAATTCTTCCTCCTAACCCTCAATCTGCTGAAACATTACTCTGATATACAGTACAAAAGCAGTAACAAAGATGTTCATATCACCCCATTGTGAGCTGGTGGCAGGCAGAGAAATCAATGAAGCCAAGGGGACAATAGCTGGAGTTTAAACAGGCTGCTGAAATTTGCTAAGACGGAGACAAAGGGCCCGGGCTGAAAGGGGAGCTGCAGCGGAATTCCTTGGCCCCTATTATGTGGCTGAAACAATCCTTACTCAGAGAGTGGATTTGCATCTCTAATAGAGTTCAGGCTTGTTTGTGAAAGGCTTTCGCTAGCCTGACCCCGTGTCTCAAGAGCACATTGATACCCAGAGCTTCGCCTCTGCCTTGTCCCACACCACAGAGAGCAATATCATGGGAAAATGCACTAACTTAAAAGAAAGCAAAGGAAGGCAAGAGGAAGGGAAAAATTAAAGGCTTGAGGCAGTTTTGGTGGTACTTAGCAGTGAAAATTACTTTGGCAAATAATAGAACCTACTGCTGGTAATTATTGCTAACAAGCTTCCCCCAGCCCAAATGTGACACTTGGGCTGATGTGAGAAGAGCTGATATAAGCCAAGCTTATTAAGCTTGAATGAAAGGAACCTTTTTCCCTATGAAAATACAGCAACTCAGGAGCTTGCAAATCTTGTAATCTAGTGTTACCAATTATTCAGTAAGACAGAAAAATGGTGCTGCAATATTTAAAATCCTTCTTGGTTTTAATTCAGTACGGGGTCCTAATCCAAAACAACAGACATCCTTGGTTTCCTAAACATGTACACTTGGTTCCAAACAAAATATTGTGGGTTCTTAATCTTCTACTTGATGTTAGGAACTGCTAAAGAAACCTTTCATTCTGGATGCCCAGCAGATAAACTGGCAAGCCATTTTTTTTTTTAGGAGATCATAATCTGAAACAAGGCAATAGAATCTTGCTCACATGGGTTCATGACTTATTCATGATCTTAATTTAAAATTAAATTTGGTTTGAGTGGACATAGTAATGTTAATTTCTTGACCAAGTATAAAGTTGTTTTGACTACCCTGAGAAAGTAATCACATGAAATTATAGCATCTATTAATTATTAGATTAATGAAATATGATGCTTTATTTTTAGAGTAGACTTTTATGTCACGAGTAATAGTGAGTAGAAAAAATAAGAAGTCTCAGAAATGTGCTTTACTCATTACGATATTTACTGTACACAGGAAAGGGTCATATTTTTCTGTATTTAGGACATAAACATTTGTTGAAAGGTAAGCATTTCTTGTGCAGCAATAGTTACATAGAAGATAAATGAACCAATTTTGAATTGAATTCCATTAGAATGATCTGGCATACCCATAATGTTCACACATTAATATCTTCACAGATTTCTAAAAAATATTACAATTGGTTGTAATATAAATGGCACCGCTATTACCTAGCAAACAAACTTTTAATTATCAATTCATTTAAGTCAGTGAAACAAAATTCTGTGCTAATATGGGCCAAAAAAAAGCTCAATTACAACTTAATTCTAAATGGTAGGTTAAAAATATTGAGTTAAGTGTGGCTTTGGCTCTTAAATAACCCATTAGTTAAATGATTGAATGTACCCTTTGAACATTCCCAATAGTTTGTTTTTCTGTAGCCTTATTACCCTGTTCATGTGACAATGTTAAAGGATTGTATAACTCCATTATTTAAGAGTTAGTATGGACACTTAGTTTGTATTTTGTGATTCTCAAATAAAATTCTTGTTTAACTCTATACACCATGTGCATTTTCTCCAGGTTTGAAAGTGCTGCTCCCATGGACACCTTCATTTCCCTCTTTCTCCCTACTGCTAAATGCTAATCCCTGCAGATTCTCCCTCTTGTGTCTCTTGTGTCTGTTGCTTCAGTTCTGTCACTCACTCCCTTTTGTCTGATCACTGCTGCAGCCTTTAACTCTCCTCTCCTTTTCCCAACCATCTACCTGCCACTCTATATAGACTGTCACATTATTAACCGAATGTTCATATTTAATTATGACTTATTCCGGCTCAAGCAGTTTCATCTCTCTACTGCCTTCTGAGAGAAATGCTTGCACTCCTCAAGACAAGTAGTCAAAGCTCTCCAAAGTCTATACCAAAAAGTCTTTCTAACCTTATTCTCACTCTGTTCTCCTACATGTACCCATCATCCTTACAAAACAGGACTGTTATTTCTTGGTTTTGTCAGTAGCATGAATATGTTCCAAATGTCACCATTTTGTTTTTTCTAGAAGCTTCCCTTTTCTTTTTGCACACCTACTTACTTTTAAATGTGATTTCTATTGTGATATCTGCCTACACATCATCTGCAAATAGTGCCTCTGAAACTTTACTTTTCTTTATGCTGAAAAATTCTATAATTTATTATATACTTGCATATTTAAATTGTCTTTTCATTCCCAATAGCACATAACAAATTTTCTTCCTCTACTAATGCTAAATTAATGTCAGAAGAATTAAATACATAGAAATAGAGAGAGATACCTAGTATTTTTAACAGCGACAAGAAAAATCAGTATTTATAATGTCAACAAAAAAAGAGAAAAATTTTTTTTATTGTTTTTATTTAATTAAAAATAGGTCGCCTTTAGTGGCAAAAATCAGTATATCCTTTAAATAAACTGTTTGTTTTAATAATGAATACAATTTATTACATTGAGGGATTTATTTCCAAGTTAACATTTTATAAATCAAAAAATGAAAAATATCCCTCAGATTTTAATTTAATTAATTAATTTATTTTTTCTTCTTTTTGAAGCCTGAAACGGGGAGAGACGGTGAGACAGACTCCCGCATGCGCCCGACCGGGCACGCCCACCAGGGGTCGACGCTCTGCCCACCAGGGGGCGCGCTCTGTTGCTACCAGAGCCACTCTTGCGCCTGGAGCAGAGGCCGAGGAGCCATCCCCAGCGCCTGGGCCATCTTTGCTCCAATGGAGCCTCGGCTGCGGGAGGGGAAGAGAGAGACAGAGAGGAAGGAGAGGGGGAGGTGTGGAGAAGCAGATGGGCGCTTCTCCTGTGTGCCCTGGCCGGGAATCAAATCCAGGATTTCTGCACGCCAGGCCGACGCTCTACCACTGAGCCAACCGGCCAGGGCCTATCCCTCAGATTTTAATTATGCCTGCACTAGAAATATAAATGCAGATACATATTATGCGACAAGCTCACCTTTGGGATATGTCTTTAAAAATGAGTATTCTTCAGGTAGTCTTTCCATGAAGAACAATGCTTTTGCTTTGATATATTACAGGATATGGCATTTCTTACAATAATATATCAGACCAATACAACATATAACATCATAATGAAGTTTATAAATAAAACTATAATATATGATGTAATGAGAAGTAGAAAGGTATGAGAAGGATAGATTGATTACCTTCAAACTTTCTATAGAGAAAATACTAGAGACATCCTGTAACAGATAAAACTTATTTTATAATGAATACTTCAACATAATTCCTGATTTTTTTTTATTTCACCAGACTAAAAGGTTGTCATTTTTTTATTTTAATTCTTTTGTTCAAGATGTTAGTATACAAATAATAACTTCAATATTGTAATAATGCTGGTATTTTTTAAAAGGTTGATATGGTGCCAGTTGGGTAACAGAAATATAAGGGAGAACACTTTGTAAAGTATATGATTATCTAATCACTATGCTGTACACCAGAGTCTAATACAAAATAATATTGAATGTAAACTGTAATTGAAAAAAAAGTAAAACATGTGGCCTGTGGTGGCGCAGTGGATAAAGCTTTGACCTGGAATGCTGAGATCACCGGTTCAAAACTCCGGGCTTGGCCCTGGCCAGTTGGCTCAGTGGTAGAGTGTCGGCCTGGTGTGTAGGAGTCCCGGGTTCAATTCTGGCCAAGGCACACAGGAGAAGCGCCCATCTGCTTCTCCAGCCCCCCTCCTTCCTCTCTGTCTCTCTCTTCTCCTCCCTCAGCCAAGGCTCCACTGGAGCAAGGTTGGCCCAGGCGCTGAGGATGGCTCCATGGCCTCTGCCTCAGGCACTAGACTGGCTCTGGTTGCAACAGAGCAATGCCCCAGATGGGCGGAGCATTGCCCCTGGTGGGCATGCCAGGTGGATCCCGGTTGGGCGCATGCGGGAGTCTGTCTGCCTCCCCGTTTCCAACTTCAGAAAAAATACAAAAACAAACAAACAAACAAAAAACAACAACCAAAAAATCCCGGGCTTGCCCAGTCAAGGTACATGTGGAGATTGATGCTTCCTGTTCTTCCGTTCTTCCCCCCCCCTTCCCTCTCTCTTTCTCTCTCCCTCCCACCTCCTTCTTTAAAGTGAATACATTTTTAAAAATGGAAAAAATAAAGAATGTAAGAAAGAATTTTATTTATTCTTTCCAAACTGATATTAATTGTTAAGTTATTTCAGAATGAGGTTATAGAATTTAAATTTTTCTTTTTTATTAAGCAAGAGGTGAGCAGGCAGAGAGGCATGGAGGCAGAGAGACAGACCCTGCATGCGCTCAGACCGTGATCCACCCAGCAAGCGCCCTATTGGGCAATGCTCTGCTCATATGGTGCTGCTGCTTCCTTGCTCTGAGTGGAGCTATTTCAGCTCCTTAGACGAGGACATGGAGCCATTCTCAGTGCCTGGGGCCAAATTGCTCGAACCATTTGCGCCATGGTTGCAAGGAGGGGAGAGGGAGAGCAAAAAGAAAAGGAGGAGAGGGAGGGGTTGAGAATCAGGTAGTCACCTCTCTTGTGTGCTCTGAGTAGGAATCGAAACAGGGCTTCCACAGGCCGGGCCGACACTCTACCACTGAGCAACTGGCCAGGACCATAAAAAAAATTTTAATCTTTCTTTTTTTTTTTCTAAATTCATTTAAAATGGCTTTATTTTTTAAGGTACTGTATTACAGACTCATAATATTTTGGCTTGTAAACTGGAGTCATTAACATCTCTTAAAGTTAACTATGAAAATAAAAAATGTAATTGCATAACAGCTATTGTATTTTGAAGATATATGTGATATTAAAAATGTAGTGCTAATTAGCATATTGATTTTTTAAATTTTTAAAAAAAAATAGTTTTTGATAATTTATTTTGATGAAGACAAAAATCTTAAAGCTAATTTTAAAACTTCATCCTATCAAAATTTAACCCTAAAATGGTGTATTCTTATGTGTCCTCTAGTATTTCTGGCAGTGTAACAAGTATTGATATTAAAATAGCAACAATGGACTATTTAATTTCTCTTATTCTTTGAAATTTTAAAGAGTATTTTACTGATTAACCAGCAATATCTTTAGGAAATATCTAAAATCTTATATGACTCAAATTCTCATTTGTATTATCAGTAATTGTTGATTACCAATAAGCAGCTATTTTAAATTATTTTAAGTGTTTTGAATATTATTGGGAATGAAAAATAACAGATTTAATTGTATTTACCTTCAATAACTGAGGAATTTTTTGAGTGGCCTTTACAAATTCCTATATCATGATATAAAATATTTGTGTGCCAACTAATGTGGACTTATAAAAAAATAAAATTTTAATGTGATTTTCATGTATTATTTAATAGTCCATTAATTTTCAATTTTTAAGAGACTGCTTTGAAAATGTGAGAACACAGAAAGACTGTGTTCATTTTATTTTAACATTTTTCATGAAAATTATAGTACCAAGTAATAAAATGATCAAAATACTTTATTTCCCAAAATTAGTATTAGGTTTCTGAGAAACTTAAAAAAAAATACAAACATTTATTTCTTTTATTTAAATTGAATAGCATGTGTATAAAGTGTATTTCAGTGAGAATTTTAAGGCTAACTATGGAGCAATGTCTTGGGCTCCATTAACATTGTAAGTCTCATCTACTGGAGCTGTTTTATCTGTTCCCACATAACAACAACAAAAAAAATGTGCACTTAGTTTTTGTTGTAGAAAAGAACAAAGATAAAAAAATATTTTTGAACTTGAATTTTCAGATCATAATAGCATCTTGTCTCCTTGGTGTTTCTTTCATTTTACCAACTGGGTGACTTGTTGAAGGGAATAAAGAGAGAAGGCTTCATACAGGGGAAGTCACCGATATCATTGGAAAGTGAAACTCAACGACAAATGAGATATTGTACAGGCAAACACAAAATGAGCTTTCACGCAGGGCTCTGTCAATGTCATTCAGCTTTGCCTGAATAGATAGCCCTCTCATGATTTATCTTCCATTCATCAAGTCAATGCCTGGTATCTTTTCAGTTGTGATGGATAAGACCTTACTAAATTGACTACTGCCTGCTGAGCATTGTGAAGCCTGAGAACTAAACAGGAAAGGGATCCAACCATATTTCATTCATATAGTAAGTCACCCATTCTCGGTTGACTAAGAGCTGAGAACTATTAAAAGACTTGCTTTAACTGGTCCATTGGTGTGGATAAGAGAGTGGTCAAGTTTCCATATAGTTTTAGGATTTGAAAGTAAATTAAGAATAGCAGATATTAGTAGCTCCGAAAACAGACCAACTGAAAAGTAGGAGACCAGTTTATTAGGAAGAAATTACTACCCCTTTAGACTTTATTCTAGGTGATAGATTTTTAGTTAAATCCTCTCAAACATCACGCTTATTTTACCATAAAAATAATTATATCAAATATATATTTTTGCCATATTTGACTGAAAAAAAAAGTTAAGCGCCATTACAGCAGTGAATTTAATTGACTTATTTTGTTACCTATTCTTCAAATTCTAGAATAGAGAAATGCCTAAGTCAAGAAATGACTATGGATAGGTGGTAATGTAACTGCAATGAAATTATGCAGGAAAAAAGAGATGGAGGAAAGGAGGAAGGAAGAAAAGAAAGAAAGAAAGAAGGAAGGAAAGAAAGCTAAATTCATATATTGGATTTAGGGTTTGAAGTGTTTCTATACATTTCTAAACACTGTAGTTTTGTCCACATCAATAAAAATCAACCTGAAAATATTCTGAAATATTTGTTTGAAGATGAGAAGGGTAAGCACAATGTTTGTATTTAAATCTCCTTTACAGATGTTGTATTCTTTGGTCCTTTAGAAAGAATGTTCCCCCAATATTTAAATACCTGAGTGAATAATTTTAGTCTAAACATGAATATTTATATGACTGCTTCTCTTTTGCAGAAAAATTTTCAGGTATAATTTCTCTGTTAGAGTTCTGAACATCAGGTATCCTTTAAGCAGATGTTTTCTGTTCATCAAGTCATGCCTTAAAATGTCACTGTACACCCTTAAATTACTGCACAGGATACACACCTTTAAAGATGTGGATACTGAAAATAAAGACTAATGGATGAAGTTGGGACCATTATTATCATGCAGTATCAAAAGCAAAGGAAAAATTAACAAAGCAAACACCAAAAATAAATAAATGTATAGGTATAATTAATTTAAACAAGTGTAAAATTAGGATAAAAATGTATATCTTTATATTTCCAAGAGAAAGCAATCTAGAAACTTTATTACAATTTTGCAAACTTTTTGTCTGAAGAGTTACCTTAAATTTCTAAGCCTGTGGATTGAAGAAGTGGGAGCTATCTGCAATTATATAACCTATCAAATTAAAAGAGACATTATGCAAGAAAAAAATAAATGGCTACAAAAACTGAAGATAGAAAAGAGAGTGAAAAGTAAGTGATAGCCTTTTGGTATGTCTTTATTTTTTTATTTTTTTATTTATTTATTTTTTTAGATTTTATTTATTCATTATAGAGAGGAGAGAGAGAGAGAGAGAAGGGGGGAGGAGCAGGAAGCATCAACTCCCATATGCGCCTTGACCAGGCAAGCCCAGGGTTTTGAACCGGCAACCTCAGTGTTTCCAGGTTAACGCTTTATCCACTGCGCCACCACAGGTCAGGCCTTGGTATGTCTTTAAATGTTTGTGGCTAAACTGTTTTAGTTACATTTGCTTTGAATTTTCACTTTTTGTTTACCAAATGGAATGTGCTTTCTTTAGGATGCAAAGTAAATGTAGATACCCCCTCTGAGTGCTTAAGGCATAGACAACATTCCAAAACAAATAGATGAGATGCATAAAGATTTTCTAGATGCACACACACACACACACATACACACACACAAATGCACAATACCAATGTAAATTAAACCTATTGATCTTCATAGCCTCCTTTTTCTAAAGTTTGGCATAAACCTTATTAAAAAGCTGATGATAAAATTGAACATTTTTTCCTCATTCTTTGTTTCCTCTCACGTGATTTGATCTATAACTATTTCTGTCTTGTAATCAGCTATACCAGAAAGAGAATGGGCAAAGGTTTGTAGGAAGAGATGGATTAGACACAGTTATTATTATTTGTATAAATAGCAGAATAAGTAACTGACTAGAAGGACTTTACAAACATAGATTAAAATAAGGTCTGAAATTGTCCTAGTGTGTGAATTGTCCTTTTTTTTTTTTTAATCTGTTCTGGCATTAAATTGAAGGTCCAATTTCATATCTGAGAGTATAAACTACTAACACCCAGCATACCCTACCACATGCATCAAAGCTCACAAATGGATTACATCAACTTTTATTTCATAAATATTTGTTTAGTGCATTCTAAGTCTGTTAGTCAAATAAGTTTGTAAAATTTGTGTTATTTGATTTTGCTTACTTTTATTGTTAAAAATTGCTGCCCAGGCCCTGGCTGGTTGGTTCGGTGGTAGAGCATCGGCCTGGCATGCAAGAGTCCCGGGTTCGATTCCCAGCCAGGGCACATAGGAGAAGTGCCCATCTGCTTCTCCACCCCTCCCCCTTTCCTTCCTCTCTGTCTCTCTCTTCCCCTCCCACAGCCAAGGCTCCATTGGAGCAAAGTTGGCCCCGGGCACTGAGTATGGCTCTATGGCCTCTGCCTCAGGCACTAGAATGGCTCTGGTTGCAGCAGAGTGATGCCCCAGATGGGCAGAGCATTGCCCCCTGGTGGGCATGCCGGGTGGATCCTGGTCAGATGCATGCGGGAGTCCGTCTGCCTACCTCCCCGTTTCCAACTTCAGAAAAATACAAAAAAAAAAAAAAAATTGCTGCCCAGATATGTGATCTGTGAAACTGCTAATTACCTTCCTGCTTGGGAAGGGTCATTGTTATGTTAACGTTGCTGGAGGATGGGTTTTCACTATAAAAAGTTTTCAGAAGAAGAAGAAAGAAGGAAGCCATGTTTTTTGCAGAGAAGGCAGCCAAGATGGCAGGGTGCTGAAGGAGAAGACAGTTTGTGCAGCGTTTGTGCAGGGAGAAGGAGATGAGGAATCAGAAGGGACTGAGGTTATTGAGGGGGCCTTTGATTCTAGGATACACCAGAAAACATTCTCCTGGTTGTGGAACCGGAGAATGCGTGAGTGGGCTTTGGTGCCCCATGTGTTTGTGTTTACTCACCAGCTGGTTGTGAGGCTAGAATGAAGGTAGGGCCCACCAGTGTTTGGATCTGCACCTGCCCGTGCCTGGCTGTGATGGCCATGACTACTGGCCATACAAAGTCCCAGGGGTTATTCTAGGAAATCGTGATATACTGTTGAACAATGTATAAATAGCCTTCACATTCTGGAGCTTATATTTTGGATTTAGGAGAAAACACAAATTACAATTTTATATTAAATTATAATAAATATTAAATTATGATGAACAATAACCAAATGTTTAAAAGGCAGTGTGCTTCAATGTTTTCTGATCTTTTATTCATGGATCTGCCATTTAACAAATCCTCAAGACTTTCTACATTTTTTATTATTTTTTATTTTATTTATTTATTTTAGAGAGGAGAGAGAAAGGGAGAGAGAGAGAGACAGAGAGGGAGAGAGAGACAGAGAGAGAGAAGGTGGGGAGGAGCTGGAAGCATCAACTCCCATATGTGCCTTGACCAAGCAAGCCCAGGGTTTCGAACCGGCGCCCTCAGCATTTCCAGGTCGACGCTTTATCCACTGCGCCACCACAGGTCAGGCCAAGACTTTCTACATTTTTTAAACAAAATAATTTGTTTGGTGTCCTTGAACACTTAGGTAATCATAAGGGACAAGTTTATAATGTTTCATGATTACCAAATAAATAAAAACAACACTGGACCAAGTTTCTAGCCTGAAATTCTGTCATCTCTTGGAACACCATGTAATCATGCACTTTCCCCAAAGTGTACTGAACAAACCAATGGTGATGGGTGCTATCTGCCTCACTACTGGAAAGTATTAATACTATCAAATGATAGAATGTCTAAGAAAGTACTTGCAGAAAGATAAAATACTCTGTACTTTATTCAGCATCTTAATACAAAATCTGCCATTCAGTGTACCTGTGCTTATTATATCTGCTGAATGAGTAGACAAAGGAGTGAATAAAGAAAATGTTAAGCACTATTTACCATTCTTGATAACTTACTTTGTGAATGTTTGGTCTTTCAATTCAAGCTTACCTTTAAAATTACATTTTTTAAAAAAAGTCTATTTCTCCCTCTGGGGTTTCACAAAGTGTTATTTTTTTTCAGGTTCTAAATTAAACTACCTGCTGTTAATGAAGGAATTGTGTTGAAGATAATGAGCATATTGTTTATTAAATTGACGGTTGCATCAGATACCCCCGGAGTACTGTTAGTTCTGCCAAGAGGCTTAATTTGTACATATCAGAGTTATCCTAAGTATTCTGCCATGTGACAAATTTAGAACAAATGAGTACTTAACTCAGCAGCTGCTCAAGGGTTAAAAAAGTAACATAAAATCTTTAGGAAGCTTGATACAAATTAAATTTATTTTCACTTATTGTGGTTTTACTTCATAGTCACAATTAATTTCTCCCCATGATTAATATTCTCTCTTTTGGTCTGATAGACTGAGGAATAAAACAAGTATTGAAAAGCAATTCATTTCTCTGACCAAGTCGCTAAATATTAAAGACACTTGCAACACCGGGTGGAAAATTGAAGATGGAAAATCTGGACTCGGTTTCACTGTCACTTGGCTTCAGCCTAAATCTCAGTTACATGATCAGCCACGCATGTGAACAAAAGAGACATCCTCAGAAGGGAGGAGGCGTTGCTGATGGAAATCACAGAGGAAAAAGGGATATAGTTTGGAAAAAGGCGAGGGGATAGGTGTCAGGGCCTTGTGGGTTTTACTAAACGGGTAGACGCCCTCGCGCTTTTTGCAGCAAGCCCTTTCTTCTTAATCTTCATCCTTCTTTTTCAGAGAGCATTAGGCCCAATCCGAGAATCTCTTGTGAAGACAAGTTTTGTATATTTTTGATGTCTGTGGGAAAGAGGTGCCCCTGGGGAGGCTTTATTTGGGGACACATTTTGGAAGCATTTTCTGAGGGTAAAAAAAAAAAAAAAAAAAAAAAAAAAAAGGTTTTAAGGAGAGAATTTTGTCATTAATTAACCTAAAAACTGAGGTTAAATATTGGATGCTTTTTCCTCTATCACAGTATAATATCTCTCAGACAAAGCATCTATTTAGCTCTCTACGGAGTCAAAGGACATGGTACCTTCCAAAGAAACATTATCATTGTTAGATTGCTCTTTCTTTCAGCTTTAGCTGCTTTTGTGAAGGAATTAAGAAAATATATTTACCAGTATATATAAAAGAAACAATTACAAAGATGAGTCAATTAAAATTGGATCAATGACATTATACAAACATGCTTAACTTATATTTATTGTAAAAGAAAAATATTGAAAATAAAATACCAGAGCCCACCCAGAAATGGGAAACTTTGTTTACTGGGCACCAAAATCAATCATTATCCTAACTTGCAATTGGAAAAACAGACTGACTGTCTGAAATTTTGTGAATGAATATGATATGTAATCTCTCTCACTCACAGATTCTCACTCAATAAATACACTCAAGAACTGAAGTACTGACTTAATTCATGTTCATCATGAAATAAATGGAATTATAGGTATTGAGAATCTCGATATTTAAAATTTAACGATCAGATCAAAGTTATCTCTTTTATTCCTGTTCTCTTATATTTATAGTGAACACATTCCCTGCCATCGTGGTTGTTAAATTTTAAGTAGTTGAAAATGTGAAGAATTTGAAATAGAATAATTAAATTTTTACGTTTAATCCATTGACCAATTTAAGGCTGCTAATAACAGTTTATATGTTTAATGTTGTAGGTAAGGTAGAAGAATGTCAGAATGCTTAGTCCAAAATTAAACCTTTATGTGTGTGTTAAGTGGTTAAAGTGAGGGAATAGAAAGAAAAATAAAAGGAAATATTTTTTACTGCTTTACTCAAACATCTACATAGGCACAAAGATTTCTTTATATACATACACTTTGCTCCGTGAAGTTACTCTCTGAACTCTACGTTGCTGGGTTGTAAAATAATAAGTTCTTATTTTAGACATTAAGAATAAACAACAGCAAAAAAAAAAAAAAAAAGAAAGAAAGAAAAGCAAAAAAAACACACATACATCCCTAGCGGGTTAGCTCAGTTGATTAGATATACCAAGGTTACAGGTTCAATTACCAATTAAGTCAATAAAATAACCAATGAATAAATAAATAAGTGGAACAACTGATTGCTTTTCTCTCTCTCCTCCTTCTTGTCTATCTTAAACGAACAAACAAATAAATAAAAATTTTAAATGCCACAAAAACCTTTAAAAAACATTAGGTTTTAATGTGATTTTTTGTTTTAAAAGTGTTGAGAGCCTACCTACTTCCTGTCTCAAATTAGAACACATTAACTAAAACAAGAGAATTAATTGTATCAGAATTAATATAATTATTGACTTCCTAGTAGTGTCTGTCTTAATATAAATTTATTAAAAGCATTTACTACTATACATCATGACATCAATATAATAAATTATTAATGCTAGCAACTCAATGTAATTATTTAATAATGCTTTTCTTTTTTTTTTTTTTTTTGTATTTTTCTGAAGCTGGAAACGGGGAGAGACAGTCAGACTCCCGCATGCGCCCGACCAGGATCCACCCGGCACGCCCACCAGGGGTTACTCTCTGCCCCTCCGGGGCGTTGCTCTGCCGCGACCAGAGCCACTCTAGCGCCTGGGGCAGAGGCCAAGGAGCCATCCCCAGCGCCTGGGCCATCTTTGCTCCAATGGAGCTTCGGCTGTGGGAGGGGAAGAGAGAGACAGAGAGGAAGGAGAGGGGGAGGTGTGGAGAAGCAGATGGGCGGTTCTCCTGTGTGCCCTGGCCGGGAATCGAACCCGGGACCTCTGCACGCCGGGCCAACGCTCTACCACTGAGCCAACCAGCCAGGGCCTAATAATGCTTTTCTAATATGAAATTCAATGTGAGTATTTGAAAATTTTCTTTTATTTTTCTACAAACTGTCTTAAATTTTCAAAATATACTAAATTAAGTTGGCATGTCACTTATTATAAACAAAAACATAACACACATGTCTGTGTCCTAAGAAAACATATTAATGAATGTTACTGCTAAAATACTTTGAAAAACAAAAGAATGGGTATTCTTTCTTTAAGTTTACTATAATATGTGTCAGGCATTGTCTTGATTGCTTATTATACATGATTTCATTTTATCCACACAAGAACCTTAAAAGTAAACGCTACTATTCTATATCACTGAGGAAGGAATTAGCCTTCATCTCAGTGTTTCCTTCTAAACCTATAAGGTGTGCATAACTATTTATTTATTGTCACTGGGGACCCTATTTGATTAGCCATCAATTACATTGATACTGAAAATTTCTCCACTTGTTTCTGTTAACACCTTGATTATGATGATGATTATAAAAATAATGAGGAAAAAAAGTATCAATATAAGAGATGTTCAAACCTGTAGAGAATTTTATTCACTTTATTTGAGCCAAGCTGACAATTGCCAGGAACCAAAATTGCAATGCACTGAAAGAATGCTCCGGAACATGGGAGTTCTCTCACTTGCTTTATACATTAGAATCAAAGAGTTAAACATAAAATCCACTGGCAATCGGTTCAGGAAGGTGGAGAAAGCAAAGAGGGAAATCTCCAAGAATGGACAGAAAGTAAAACAGATAGACATACTCCTACATTGGTGGGTATAGAATAGTGAGTTCACAGTGGCCGTTTACAGCACATACAGATGGAATATGAAGAAGAAGATAACTATGGAGGCTTCTGTGGTCTCCTGTTCTATTGGGAGCCTGTCCTGGAAGTGTTTGCAAAAGGGGATTACTCTGACATTGCAAAGGTGTGTTAACTTAGATGCAAAAAGACAACAGGTTCAGTTAAGATAAAGATTGACCTTTGTCAGGGGAGATACTGGCCTAAGATATGACTACTTGCCATAACTTGCTTTTAGTTAGGCCGTTTTAATTTCAGACCATCTTATGTCATTACTTTAGGTCTCTGAGTTTGGTAGACCCACCGTGCAGGCCTCCCCTGAATTTATCGGGTTTACTATGTGGTCTCTTTTTTGTCTACACTACATAAAGATGAACACAATGAATGTAGAGTTTGTGCTAATTACTATTCCATGCACTTTACACAGATTGGATAACTTACATTTTCTCCTTTAGCAGAACTAGAAGAGACAACTAGAAATCTTATGGGTCCTTTTATAATTTGAATAAATCCAATGACCATTTTTGTTGGGAAACGATGGAATGAATCAGTTTCATATGGTTCATTCTAATATCCAACATTGTTTAGTTCTGATTTTTATGGTGATAACATTTAAGTACATAACAGGCAAATGCATACAAATATCTTCAGCTTTTAAAATGTTTGTGTTATACCGCTTCTCTTTTACAAAAGATCTTTATCTATACCTGTTTTTGCTAACCAGAAGAAAGCCAAAGAAAATTTTGCTTTTACAAATAAAGGCAGAAAAGTAAGAATAGCTCTTCAGTCTTCGTTTTGCAGTGAGCTGTTGGAGAAGCAAGAGCCCCGAGAGCAGGGAGAGTGGAGGGACTTGTATCCATGTGAAATTTACAACCACCACAGCTGATTCAAGAAAAAGAGTTTTATTGACCAATAGAGTTTCTCTATATATCTTTTTTTTTCTTTTCTTCTTTTCTGAAGCTGGAAACGGGGAGAGACAGTCAGACAGACTCCCGCATGCGCCCGACCGGGATCCACCCGGCACGCCCACCAGGGGGCGACGCTCTGCCCACCAGGGGGCGATGCTCTGCCCTTCCGGGGCGTCGCTCTGACGCGACCAGAGCCACTCTAGGGCCTGGGGCAGAGGCCAAGGAGCCATCCCCAGTGCCCAGGCCATCCTTGCTCCAATGGAGCCTCGGCTGCGGGAGGGGAAGAGAGGAAGGAGGAGGGGGGGGCGGAGAAGCAAATGGGCGCCTCTCCTATGTGCCCTGGCCGGGAATCAAACCCGGGTCCCCCGTATGCCAGACCGACGCTCTACCGCTGAGCTAACCAGCCAGGGCCTCTATATATCTTATAATTATATTTTATAAGTCATCTTAAAATGTGTCCGTTTTATTAGTTTTTAATGATCAGCTATATATACTGCTTAATAATATAACACTTATTCAGCTAACGATCCTATCATAATCCTTAAACAATGTGATCAACACTTTTTTACATTTTTATTGAGCTCACGTTTAAAACATCCTCCTATTTATTACTTAGCAACAAGATAACTACAAATTATGCTGGTTGGTTATAAGCTGGCAGTAGTGTAGTAGTTGTCCAGTGTCAAAGGAGAAAGCCAAAGAGATTACCGATGAGAATTACCTTAATTTGATAGTTTGGGGAAACAGAACAGTCTCACACACTGTGGGCATTAATATCATTGGTAAAAGGGTGGTAAAGAATGAGTGCTGGTTCATTTTGTACTCAATCATATTTATTTTACTTTCATCGTTAGAGATTAAAATAGAACACTTTTTATTTTCCATTAGGATTGTGGTTGTTGTTTTGAATTATTTAACATATAAAAGATACTGTTTTACTCTACAGCTAAAGCTAAAAAGGTGGGTAATTCTGAATGATTCCAATTTTAAAACTAAAAAGAACAAACCTTATGTGATTGAGTCAACAACTCTTAATGATATTTTAAGTAATTAGATTTGCTCATTAGAGCAAAAACATTTTAATAGCAAAAGCTTGTTTCCTAAGAAAACTTAATATTGTCTCATCTAGGACAGACAAATGCTTTAAAATATTTTTAGCGTATGCCCTATAAGGTTCAAAAGACAGCATTTTCTATCATCAATCATTCTCTTTGGTAATAATGAGCCAATCCGAACCATAAAATATAGATCAGATTTGCTGCCCTCACATTTAAAGTTTCAGGTTTTCATGCACTGATTACAGTATTGCCATGCTGAAAGGGAAGGTCTTCGAAGAAAAAAACAAGAATCCATTAATCATGAATCATTACGTTTTGTCAGTTGGCAAAGGAATACTTTGCTCATTTATCCTTTGAATGAAATTAGTTCTGGCTCAGGCTCTTGTAGAAGGAAATTCTAAATTGTCTTGGCATCTTCCTATAGCAGTTTGTGTATGTGCCATAAAATGGCAGATGGGGTTTATTAATGGCAGATGAGTTGAGTTTGCAAGGTTTTTTTCTTTTTTCTACTTGTTCATTTTAATGTTACAGTTCAGATAAGATGCATACATTATTGTTATATGTTTATCTATAGATACATATCATCTTATTAATGAGAGATAAAAGAGGAAACTGTTAGTGCCTGAGCAGCCAAATATAAACAGTTTCTTCCATCTTTGTGCCTTGGAAGAAGTGGACACACGTTTCCTTAAATTTAAGTATCTAAGCAAAACCAAGTCATCAAAACTATCGAAAATATTTACAGTAAGTATTTGAAAATGACAGTTAACTTGTAAACAGCACTAGTCACTTAATAGAGTGATATAAAGATTGTAGTAGTGTTTATTAATTCTTAATAGATGGATGAGTAAATTTTGAAAAACAATGCTCCTTCATGAATAATTTCTACATAAATTTTACTGTTTTTATTCAGTCATCCTAATTGGTGAACAAAGTTTAATGAACTACGTCATTAAAATAATAGATTATCTTACGGGTGTATTCATTGATGATTGAGTCTGATCTTCTATTCACTGTCTGCCAGTGAGGTAGATGTTAGGCAGACACATGGATCCTTTTAAGTCTGAGTACGTGGCTGGCAGCAATCTGTAATGTGGTTAGGATGCCTGCAATATACCCCCTCAGCAACTTACTTAATTTCACAGAAGTGACACAGGTGCTGGAGAAAATACATGTATAAAAGTGTTTATAATCTGTAAAGAACTATAGACATAAAAGCTTTAATTCAGACTCAAATGAGCAGATAGAAGGGCTTTACAAATTGTTAATAAAAATGTTTTATGCTGAGTGTCCATATGTTAGACTTGCTGGGACTTAATGGTGAAAATTTTATTTCAGTGATTTAAAACAGGTTTGACTTAACTTTGGAAAGGATTGATATCTGTTTAGAATAGTAACTTGCATACTTGAAAAGAATTCAGAACAGAAAAATAAGGAAACTGTGTTTTTAGCAAAATAATTTCCAATCAAATAGAATCTGTAATTTAAGAGTTCCCCTTATATGCAAGTATATCTTCACTACAATTTGTGTTTATAGGAAAGAATAAAACAATAAAACTTTTATTTTTGTAATGCTACTTGAAATAAGAATCAGTGTCTATAACAGGATGCTATATTTGTCAAAAGAAAAGGTAAAAAACTTACATCTTAGCATCAAACAGACACTTGAATTGTTTATACTCTTAATTCATAATATACATTTTCATTAATTATGTACTTAATATTTTTATTTTAATAAAATCAAAATAGTTAAGCTTAAATTTGGTAGCAGTCTTGAACAATAAAAAATAAAAATTTAACAGTTAAAATACATTCAAGTAATACCCTGCTAATGTTATTCAATATTTGTTAAGAGCCAATCATTTCTTATGGTGACATGCAGGAAGTTACTTAACAGTTTAAACCACACTCCAAATAGATATAAGGTAGTCTTTTTTTTTTTTTTTTTTGGCCATACTAACGTTGGATTTAGAATCAGTCTGCCCATTCTGCTTCCAATTGCTTGCTTTATAGAAATAAAAGTAACTTCTTTCCAGTGTCAGGAGAAAGATAAGACAGCTTATGTTGTAAAGGATATGGTTCTACCATTAAGGAAGTTTTTACTTCTGTTTCATAAATCACTAATGAATCATAACATAACTGACCTAACAGATTTATAAAATGTGTGTTCTGATCTTGCTACCATTACATACATTCCCAAGATACTAAATCATGTGTGTTAAAGGTTGTTGCATATCTCAACATCAAGCACAAAAGGTCAAGACCCAGCCATTAGCTCCTCCACATTTAACATCGTGATGAAATGTGTATCTCGTTTTGGCTGCCGGAACACAATGGAATCCCCTGAAATCTCATTACCTGCAAATGTAATGATTGTCTTCTTAAAGTGCAACACTAAGAACAGAAGTGAAATGCTGCTGCAAAAACTAGTAGATTAATAGATATTTAAGCACATTTACTATTTATCTCAATATTTTGTGTAGAGAATGAGTTTCTCTTGTATTGGGAGCCTGATTTTTAGAATTGCATACATGCTAGAAATATTTTTCTTTCCATGTTGGAGATGTAAGCTATATTATTGATATTACTTTCTTTTTTGCATAACTCCCTTTCCTTTTTTTAAAAAAATAATAATATAATTCTGATCTCCAATTCTTTCTCTCTCTTATTTCACAAAGTTTTGGAGTGCTTGATTATACTCCTCAGCAGGGAAATGAAATCTGATCATTAGAAGTGTAAGTACATGGATATATGCATACAGTCTCAGCCAGACTAGTATCAGTGAGGCCCAGAATTTCCCTTAGAGTTATAACAATAGGAAATCTATACTTATACTATGCCAGTGTGTTTCATGCATTTTATTTTTTAATCCTTATGATAACCCTATGAAGTACTGGGAAAATGGCATGCACCTCTCATTGGAAATTGAAGTTGAAAAGTCTATAAACATGATGCTTTCTGCAACCTCGAGGAAGAGTATTTGACTGAGAACGGAACCTACACAGAGGAAAACTGACCTGGGTGCAACTGTGTACATTGCATTTTATTCATCAATAAGGCATGTTATCTTCAAATTTATTCACATTACTTACTTCTAAATGTTATTTTGGCTTACATTTCTTTCTTGATGAATAATACAGCAGCACAGATTTTAAATATGTTTAAATAGATAGGTCTAAGTTATTAAAAGGATAATAAAATCAAATCCCAGATTTCAAATCCTGACTTTGCTACCTAAACAATGTGAGACCTTCACCAAGTCACTACACATTTGTGTGAATCAGTATCCTCAATTACATAACTGCTAACTCCTTTCTAACTTTAGTATTACATTAATTTATAAGCTTAGAGTGTTTATTGCATTAAAGGGGTCTTCCCTCTTATGATCTATGATTAAACAAAATATAATCAGAAAGCCCCGTACTTAATTCATCTGATCATTTGGATACAATCATTAACAGTAAGAAACTGAGAATACTCTGTCTATACCACACGCTCTAACACCTTATGTCTACATGTAATTTTTTAAATGTTTGCACTTGCATTAAATTGTTTAACTTTTTTCTTTCGTTTTTTTTTTTTTTTTTTTTTAGTGAGAGAGGCAGAGAGAAATAGGGTGTGTGGGAGGGATAGACAGACAGACAAGAAGGGAGCAAGATGAGAAGCATCAACTTGTAGTCTCGTAGTTGAAGCACTTTAGTTGTTCGTTGACTGCTTTATCACATGTGCTTTGACCAGCAGGCTTCAGCTGAGCCAGTGACCCCCTGCCCAAGGCAGCAACCCGAGACTCATGTCCATAATTCCATGTCCAAGCTGGCGCTCAAGCTGGTGTATCTGCGCCCGAGCCTGTGACCTTGGACTTTGAACCTGGGTCCCCAGTGTCCCAGGTTGACACTCCATCCACTTTGCCACCACTTGGTCAGGCTGTTCTCTAACTTTTAATATGTATGCATTCATTGGTTAATATCAATATTTTCAGTTTTATTTATGAAGTTTCTATGGCCTTTCTCTCGGTTTTACGTAATCATAAGTCGTCTGAATATTTATTGTGGTTCTTTTCTAACTCTTATGGGAAAATTCCTAGAAATATACTTTAAGAATCATTAAAATGAGAATATAAACACTACTAGATAAAATAACAAAAATATGTGTGATTAAGAAATTAAGCATGTCTGACCAGTAGTGACACAGTAGAGTGTTGATCTGGGATGCTGAGGACCTGGGTTTGAAACCCTCTGGTTGCTGGCTTGAATGTGGAATCATAGAAATGACCCCATGGTCATTAGCTTGAGCCCAAATGTCACTGGCTTGAAATCCAATGTCTCTGGCTTGAAACTCGAAGTCATTGGTTTAGCAAGGAGTCACTGGCTCAGCTGGAGCCCCAATCAAGACATATATAAGAAGCAATTAGTGAACAACAGAAGTATTGCAAGTGTGATACGAGTTCATGCTTCTCATCTCTCTCCCTTTCTCCCTGTCTCCCTCTGTGTCTCTCTGTCTCTTATTCTCTATCTCTTGTTAAAGAAAAATAAAACACAATAAAGGTTTTACCAAAATAAAGTTTATACAATAACAAATAAAAAGCAGATTAACCATTACTAGAAAAGAAAACACAAAAATTTTAAAATAAGTTACTTATGTCTTTCTTTATTTTTCTAAATACTTAGTAATATTTAAATATAATATTTTTACCATAAAAGTGAATGTTTAAAAGAGCAAAGGTAAGTATAAAATATATGTACTTAAAAGTATGTTAACATATTCCTTGGTGCAGTTTTACAATTGTAGAGTATTTTTGCCTCTGGAAAGATGAAATCAACAAGCATCTTATATTACATTGTTGCTGTTACCTTCTGATTTAATTTATGTTAGTGTAGTGAAGAAGTTTATAGGTTTACTGAGTATTATTATAAATGTCATTTAAGTGTGATGGTGGGCATTAAAATGTCAGTCATTTGTTTTTTGGTTAAAAAAGGTTTTTTTGTTTTTTTGTTTTATTTTATTTTTTTACAGGGACAAGAACGATGATACAAAGTGCAATATCTAAGTCCATTTTATATGCATATTTTGTAATTATAGAAACTATTCCTTAGCAATCTCTTTAACTAATTTCTCTTGACAAAGTTCTACTAATAGCTCCTTTTGACAGTGTAATTATAGCGAGCAAGATAGTGTAGCCATCTGCAATATTCTATGTACATCAGACAATCTCAGAATCTTTAATACAGAGCTGATTTCTTTATTCCCATTTTGCCAATGAGATATAATCACTTCTCTACTGGGGAGGCTATGAGAGAAGCTATCAAAGCACTTAAGGTATTATGCAAGGATGATCAAAAAATGGCATCACTTAGTGCTGGAACATCATTATATGAAATTGGAACTTTACACCCTCTCATTTGATCAAATACTTTGCAATACTTACTTTCAAGGTAGGAAACTTTAGTCTCTCAAATCATTACAGATTATCAGATTGTTTATGTTTTTGATACATACAAGAGTATCAGTATAAACATTTATGTGTAAACATTAATGTGTAGACATGATTCTGTGGAAGCAGTGTTCATCTTTTATAAGCAAAATTTAAGTTTCCTTTAGCCTCAATTACTGAAAAGAAGAAAATATAGAACAAACAACAGAGTGAAAAAAAAGCAACTATTATGGAAGAAATAGAGAAAGACTGATAATAAATATTTACTGAAAACTTAATTTTATGCAGACATTCAATAATCTGGCTTCATTTGTAGATATTGAACTGCTGACAGTTTCTGTCTCACTCCTCTCTCTTAACCTGCTTTTCCACATCTGGGCACTCTGATAAGAAATCCTGGTTCTTTTCCTCTTGATGGTGATAGGAGAGTCAAATAACACAAGCCACTGTCACATACAAACTCCTCACCATGAACTCACCATTTAATTACCATTAAAAACCTTAGAGTCAGCATTCTTTCTTTTTTCTCTCAAGCCACTTTTGGACCAGGTTAGGGGGTCTTCGTTGTTCTCCCTATAAAGTCACAGCGTGTAAGTAATGAGCCTTTTCATACCCTATTGGTGTATGTATAGCATCATTAGTCTTAACATCTAACCCACATTATAAGGGAATTTCACTTTAATTCTAAAGAATGGCTTCAATAGAAAAACTTGTAAGAAAAATACACATGATCAGAAGTAGGCAAATGTTTTCAAATGTCTCAATTATGAGCGATGTCTAAATGAGATCATAGACTTTTAGCCCTTGGGGTCAAAGTAGTCATCTTTATATATTTTTAAAAATGTATGCACCTGACCAGGCAGTAAATCAGTGGATAGAGTGTTGGACTGGGATGCAGAGGACCCAGGTTCGAAAGCCTGAGGTCGCCAGCTTGAGCGTGGGCTCATCTGGTCTGAGCAAGGCTCACTAGCTTGGACCCAAGGTCGCTGGCTTGAGCAAAGGGTCACTCACTCTCTGGTCAAGGCACATATGAGAAAGCAATCAATGAACAACTAAGGGGCTGCAACTGCCGCAGACCAGCGCGGCTCCTAATAACGGTGCGGAATTAAGGAAACATACTCATCAAGAAAAAACGGGACTGGGAGGACATTTCAAATTCTGATGGCAATATCCCAGTGCCCCATAGCCCCATTTTGCTTTATTATATACCCATATGCAAATCAAGAAAGTCCTTGATACAAAACTACACATCCAAGGCTAAAACAGGAACTCTCCCAAGGCATAAACAGGATGCATTAGTGAAATCTACCAACATCTGAAAACAAACAAAGAGTGAGAAGAAGGGCATGTAAATTGCTTCCAGCAAGTCAAGGAAGAAAGTGAAGTGGGTGCAAATACTCAGCCTCACAGCCAATATGGAGGTGGAGGGGGGAGAACTCAGCCCTTTGCCAAGTCTTGAATCTACAATGGCTTTCTGCCATTTATGATCCACAACATGCAACAAAGAATTGATGCTTCTTATCTCTCTCCTTTCCTGTCTATCTGTCCCTATCTGTCCCTCTCTCTATCTCTGTCACAAAAAAAAGTAATATTCTTGTCTAGTAGAAATTCTGCTAAATATTAGGACTATGACACAATAATATCCATCCATAATTTAACAAAGTAACATATTTTCTTGTGCCTCAAGTTTCTAACCTAAGGAAGAAAAAAAATTGTTGCTAATTTTTTTATATTTAATTTCCTAATGATACTGTGAAAAATGACCACAAAGTTGGTTACTTAAAACACCAGAAATTTGTTCTCTATAGCTCTGTAAGGCAAAATGTTGAAATCAAGATTTAGGTAAGGGCTGAAGACTTTAGGAGAGATATTTTTTCCTTGCTTCTCCCAGTTTCTTATGATGTCAACATTCTTATGGTTACATTTCTTTCTATTTTATTTTATATCTCCTTCTCCTTTGTGTGTGTTATCTGTTTCCCCCTTCATGGACTTGTCTTATGTTTCCCTATTTACCTCTTTAACATTTGTAATAATCTTTACTGCCTCCAAAAATATTCCAAGATAGGCTGATCCTCTCAAATCCTTAACCACATCATTCACGGGGGAAGGTAATATTCACTGTTTTACCATATAAGGTAATATTCAGAGGTTGTGGGGATTAAGACATGGATATATATATTTTTAAGGGGCTATCACTCAGTTTACCAAAACTTAGTTAATGAATTAAAAAATAATTCTGTTAATGTGAAAATAAAAATAACAATTAACACAGATCTGTCTTCAAAAAATATCTAACTTATTTATTCCTTTTTTTTGTATAGCTTTGATTGTTGTGATGAACCACCTGATATTCCCTATGTACGCTCTGCATTTCTAACCCCTTTGCATTATTTCATGTTCATTTCTATTACCTTCCATGATTTGTTAAAATGCCAATTGCTCAATCAAATAATACTAGACTGTAAAATAATTTAGGAAATAAATTACATCAATCGCTTTTCTCCAGTATAACATATTTTTTTAATATACTGTTAAGTAAATGTTTGATTAAAAGATTAAAGTGTCAATTTTTCTCTTAAAACTATTACTTCTATTTTGGGACCCTTTATCTAAAACATTCACTATCTTTGATATTTGTTTATTCATAACTCTTGGATTCTACAGTGTGTCCGTAAAGTCATGGTGTACTTTTGACCGGTCACAGGATAGCAACAAAAGACGATAGAAATGTGAAATCTGCACCAAATAAAAGGAAAACCCTCCAGTTTCTGTAGGATGATGTGGCAGCATGTGCACATGTGCAGATGATGACATAACACAGTGTATACAGCAGAGCAGCCACGGCCGGCCAGTCGAGATGTGGACGGTACAGAGGAAAGTTCAGTGTGTGCTGTGGCTTGCTAAATTCGAATCCATGACCAAAGTGCAACGTGAATATTGGCGCGTTTATAACGAAGCGCCACCACATAGGAATAACATTACTTGGTGGGATAAGCAGTTAAAGGAAACTGGCAGTTTGGAGAAGAAACCCCGTTCTGATAGGCCATCAGTCAGTGACGAGTCTGTAGAGGCTATACGAGATAGCTACCTAAGGAGCCCTAAAAAATCTGTGCGTGATCCCACATCGAACTGCACTGAATAGGTATGAAACTGGGAGAGTTTTCCTTTTATTTGGTGCAGATTTCACATTTCTATCGTCTTTTGTTGCTTTCCTGTGACCGGTCAAAAGTGCACCATGACTTTACAGACACACTGTATATAAGATTGATTCCTTTTCATTCTTGCTCCTTTGACTGATTTTTTGGATCATTTTTATGTTAGATCATCTTATTCTTCAACTTTAAATATTATGTGTATGTTAATAAAAGACCTCAGTATTACTCTGTAGACGACTGTCTTAAGTCTTCCATTCTAAGGAGTTGTAAATTCTGAATTACCAAAAAAAAAATTTTTTTTCTTAATGTCACCCTCATGCTTTCTGTATATTATTGGAACCATTTAGATGAATAAGACTGAATGGGTGCATTCTCTACTGAGCAAGCAGTGCAACATTTGATTCCCATCTTCTGAACTTACAGCCAAACTGCTTGCTATATAAGAGAAGAGACCAAATTCTTAAAAACAGAAACACATAAAAACAGTATTTCTACTTGTAGGGAGAAATAGGCTGGTTATGTTTAGGCTAAAAGACGCCAGGTAACAATATCTCAACCATATGCAGTATAATTCTTATTTGGCTTTTACTGCATAATGTGCTCCCTATAGGGTTAACTCCGGTGACCTTTCTGGGGTACAAGGAATAAAAAGAAACATCTTCTTTGCCCTCACTGACCTTGCAGTCAGATAATCTGAGGCCCTTTTTCTTCTATGCTGTTAACTTACTTTGTGACTTGGGCAAGTCATTACATATCTTTTGTCCACAGTTTCCAAAGGAAGGTGGTGAATTCAAGGGTAGAAGCAACATATTTTAGAGTTATTGCATTGCTTACATGTGATATGTAATTTGATATTATTTCATCATAAAAACAATACCTAATTATATAATATACCAAGCACTATGCCCTGAACTGGGATAAAGTGCAGGAAACATGATTGTTACACTCAAGGAACTCAAAACCCAATAGAGACAATAGCCAATCAGTTATTAATCACAGAGAGATTGTAATTAGTGTTACGATGGTTTTACTATTAGTACATAGAAGGGCATAGTAGATGCCATGAAAGGACATATGAAGAATAGACAACACACTTAGCATTAGAAAATCCTTAGAGAGAGCTCAGTGCATGAGGTACAATTTGAAAGGTACCAAACCACTAACCAGATTTTAAAAAAGCAGAAGGTGAATCCCAAGCAAAGAGAATAGAACGCGTGAAACCATGAGGTAAGAGAATAAGATACTTGCAAGAAAGAGGCATTTTAATTCTTGGCAGATATTTATAGATTACTGCTATGTTCTGATATTTGTGTCCTCTCAAAATTTATATTAAAATCTGAACCCTAAAAGGTGACTGTCTTAATAAGTGGGTCCTCTGAAAGATTATTATGTCATAAAGATAAAGACATCTTGAATGAGATTCATGTTTGTTTGTTTTTTAATTTTAGTGGGGTGACATTAATCAATCAGGGTACGTAGGTTCCGAGAAAACATCTCCAGGTTCGTGTTTGTATAAGAGAAATCCACAGAGCGTTCTAGTTCCTTTGGCCATGTGAAGATACAGTTAAAAGTACCTGAAAAGGGTCTTTATCTGACCATGTTGGCGTTCTGATCTCAAAGGTCTGGGCTCCATACAATGAGAAATACACTTCTGTGGTTAATAAGCCACCCTGTCTGTGGTATTTTGCTACTACAACCTGAATGAACTAAGACAGTCACTTACACTTTAGATTCTAGCCATGCAATAATTTGTAAGGAAAGCAGTCTGTAGCATCACAGAAAGCACCAATCAGTGTGCAGGAGACACGAATGCAGCTTACAATGATCACAGAAAGCACCAATCAGTGTGCAGGAGACACGAATGCAGCTTACAATGATCACAGAAAGCACCAATCAGTGTGCAGGAGACACTAATGCAGCTTACAATGATCACAGAAAGTACCAATCAGTGTGCAGGAGACACGAATGCAGCTTACAATGATCACAGAAAGCACCAATCAGTGTGCAGGAGACACGAATGCAGCTTACAATGATCACAGAAAGCACCAATCAGTGTGCAGGAGACACGAATGCAGCTTACAATGATTATAGTTGGGGGCTGGTGTACACACCACTTCTCACAGGAAAAAGAAAAAGTCATTACATGAGAAGGAAGATAGCAAAAATAAATGTGTCATGTCTTGAAGGAATAATAGGAATAAAGTAAATACTACTTTAGATAAGTGAGAGAGTTAATAAATTAAGGGAATGTAGTTTCATTTCCAGATAGCATACTAAGTCCACTTGATATTTCTGGCAATAAATTCAAAGAAAAGCCAAGAAAAAAATAACTGTTTGTATTCACTGGGCCTGAAAAAAAGTGCATGAAGTATATAAAGAAACATGTCAGCAGGACTGAGAACATAAAGCAACCATAAATATTGGAAGAAGTGGAAGGAAGGTATAGGCATAGAGAGGGAATTTGTAATGATTTACCATGGAATTTAAGCTGGGTTCCAATAATGAAGGAGGGGCATCTTAAAAGTGAAAGAGATGGTGAAAATTTTATGAAATCGATGAATGTAAGCCCTACATTATTTGAAGTGATGATGAGGTTTGTGTCTTATAAGAAGCAATCTGTGAACATTGGAGGAATGGTTACATAATCTTGAGCTTCTAGGTTGGCGTACTATCCAGAAGGCAGAGTTCCATTTTTAGTGTGAACATCTGTCTCCCTATGATGTAGCAGTCATGAAAGCTACAAATCAGCTTAAGTACATGGAGTCAGCAAATGTAGAGAAGTGCCCTGGAGGGTTGCCTGACACACAACAGAATTTGTGTGAGCAATAAACAAGTCTTTGGTCCTGGCCAGTAGGCTCAGTGGTAGAGTGTTGGCCCGGCATGAGGATATCCCGGGTTTGATTCCTGGTCAAGAGCACACAGAAGAGGTGCCCATTTGCTTCTCTACCCCTCTTTTTTCTCTCCTTCTTTCTCTCTCTCTCCCCTTCCCACAGCCATGGCTCAAACAGTTGGAGCAAAAGTTGGCCCCATGCGCTAAGGATGGCTCTATGGCCTCATCTCAAATGCTAAAATAGCTCAGTTGCCAAGCAACAGAGCAGCATCTCAATGGGCAGAATGTCACCCCTGGTAGAGGGCTTGGGGTTTGTGGAGTCGATCCTGGTTGGGACGCATGTGGGAGTCTGTCTCTCTGCCTCCTTGCCTCTCAATTAATTTTAAAAAATTAATTAAAAAATAAACACTTTTTCTTTAATCATTTGAACTATAGAGATTGTCTGCTGCTGCACCTAAGCTGCCTAATCTTATATATAAGTTGTATTTCAATTAGCAACTACTGGCAATGACAAAGATGAGGCCGGAATTTCTGTGAGAGATGAAATACTTTGGAAGACAGCATTATTGGAATATGATAAATAAAGGAATTGGAAAGATTAATATGTTACAAAGAATTTTGATCTGTTTATTAAATTCATCAATGTTTAAGAACACTGAGGGTTTAAAGAATTAATATCATCTAAAAATAATGCAGAGTGGCCCTGGCCGGTTGGCTCAGTGGTAGAGCGTCGGCCTGGCGTGCGGAAGTCCCAGGTTCGATTCCCAGCCAGGGCACACAGGAGAAGCACCCATCTGCTTCTCCACCCCTCCCCCTCTCCTTCCTCTCTGTCTCTCTCTTCCCCTCCTGCAGCCGAGGCTCCATTGGAGCAAAAGATGGCCCGGGTGCTGGGGATGGCTCCTTGGCCTCTGCCACAGGCGCTAGAGTGGCTCTGGTCGTGACAGAGCGATGCCCCAGATGGGCAGAGCATCACCCCCTGGTGGGCATGCCAGGTGGATCCCGGTCGGGCGCATGCAGGAGTCTGTCTGACTGTCTCCCCGTTTCCAGCTTCAGAAAAATACAAATAAATAAATAAATAATAAATAAATAAATAATGCAGAGTAAGTTGATGATTTGTAGATAAGAGCAATAATGAGAAGTTGTAAACGATACAATCTAATGAGATAAGATTCAAGGTGCGGTCCTGGCTGGTTGGCTCAGTAGATAGAGTGTTGTCCAGCATGAGGATGTAAGGATGTATGGGTTTGATTCCCAGTCAGGACATACAAGAGAAACAACTATCGGCTTCTCTCCACCACCCACTCCCCTTCTCTCCCTCTTCCCCTCCAGCAGTCAGTGACTTCAGTTCAGCGTTAGCCTCGGGAACTAAAAATAACTTGGTTGATTTGAGCGTCTGCCAGGCAGAGGTTGCCTGATGGTTCCCTGTCGGGGCACATGTAGGAGTCTATCTCACTGTCTCCCATCCTCTAACTTAAAAATAAAAAGACTCAAGGTCCTATAATTTTTTTAAATAAATTTTTATTAATGTTAATGGGGTGACATCTATAAATCAGGGTACATATAGTCAAAGAAAACATGTCCAGGTTATCTTGTCACTCAATTAGGTTGCATACCCATCGCCCAGAGTCAGATTGTCCTCCGTCACCTTCTATCTAGTTTCCTTTGTGCCCCTCCCCCTTCCCCTCTCCCTCCTTCCCTCCCACCCTGGTAACCACCACACTCTTGTCCATGTCTCTTAGTCTCGTTTTTATGTCTCACCAATGTATGGAATCAAATAGTTCTTGATTTTTTTCTGATTTACTTATTTCACTCCGTATAATGTTATCAAGATCCCACCATTTTGTTGTAAATGACCCGATGTCATCATTTCTTATGGCTGAGTAGTATTCCATAGTGTATATGTGCCACATCTTCTTTATCCAGTCTTCTAATGAAGGGCTTTTTGGTTGTTTCCATGTCTTGGCCACTGTGAACAATGCTGAAATGAACATGGGGCTACATGTGTCTTTACGTATCAATGTTTCTGAGTTTTTGGGGTATATACCCAGTAGAGGGATTGCTGGGTCATAAGGTAGTTCTATTTTCAGTTTTTTGAGGAACCACCATACTTTCTTCCATAATGGTTGTAAAAGGAACTCTCATTCACTGTTGGTAGGACTGTAAAGGTCCCATAATTTTAACAAACAGAGAAGTAACTCAGTTTTACTCTAGACAATGAGTTATAAAAACTTTGAAAGAAAACAAAGCAACCACCTTTGAGAGAATTACAGAGACATCATCACCCATAATTCAGTTAGAGAAGGAAGGAAGAGAGAATTTTCAGAGAAGGTATTAACGATATAAGTGTTTTTACTGATGATGGACTATGAAATCCAGAAGAAAGAATAAGAATTTCAGGAGTGTGAGCAGAGATGGAGACAGGGATAACAAATAGATGTGCCTACTTCTATGGAGATATATAAAAGGTCTAATGGAAAGTTCTGTCCGTTAATACCACAACAAGTTTTGACATGTAAGCATGTTTATTTGGCGCATGTGTGCCTCTCTATTTTTATCACTTAATGGATACATACTGATGTAGCAAGTTAACTAAAACAAAGTTGATTCACGTTAGTCTTATGTGCGAAGCGATAGTGTACTCATGGCTACTGATAAAGTTCATTTATGCCACTTTATTGTATACAAATTTCAACAAGGAAGAAATGCTACAGAAGCATGTAGAAATTTATTGAAAGTGTTTGGTGAAGGTACAGTTTCTGATAGGACATGCAGAAGATGGTTCGGAAAATTTGAAACAGGTGATTTCAACCTTTCTGGTAAGCCACGTTCTGGGCGACCATCTTTGATCGATGATGATGTTGTTAAGACCATGTTGGAGCAAGATCCTTTTCTGACAACATCGGAGATCGCAGAAAGGCTTAATTCAGCTCAGCAAACTATTTCGGACCATATTCGGAAGATAGGATTTGTGTGGAAATATTTTATTTAATAAAGTTTATTGACGATAAGAAAAATTTGTATTTTGTTTTATTCCCAAAACGGACAGAACTTTCTGGTAGACCTTAAGAGATAAGGAGTAATTTGGAAATCTAAGATTTTATTCAGTGATTAATATGAACAGGGATAAAATATATGACATAAATCCTGAGGAACTTAAGGTGAGAATTTTAGGATTAATAGGTTGAGGAAGAATTCAATATCAAGAAATCTCTTCAGTTGTTGCAAATAGCAGTTTGGTGGCTATGGAGCAGGGGGTCGGGAAACTATGCCTCACGAGACAGATGTGGCTCTTTGGGTGGCTGCATCTGGCTCACAGACAAATCTTTAATAAAAAAAATAATAACATTAAAAATATAAAACATTCTCATGTATTACAATCCATTTATTTCTTACCACTCATGTTCATGGTTGCAGGTGGCTGGAGCCAATCACAGCTGTCCTCTAGGACAATGCCAAATTTTTATTGGATAATGCTTAATGTACACGGGTCATTGTATGGCTCTCATGGAATTACATTTTAAAATATGTGGCGTTCATGGCTCTCTCAGCCAAAAAGTTTCCTGACCCCTGCTATGGAGGGACAGTCATGTTAAGCATGTGGGGTCCCCCCATGATCCCTACTGAAGCACAGTTCTAGACCAAATAACTGTAGCTCCCATTGGACTCTGTGGATAGAGGCAAGGAGATCTGAGAAGCTAGATTTAGTTCTGGAATGTTCAGACTCCTGTTTTTTGATGGATTGAATAGGCAATTGCTGTAGCATTTTGTAGTACTTGTAATACCCTCCCTTTAGACATAAGAAAAGTACTTATTTAAATAGAGAATGTCAGATTAGTTTTAAACTCTACTCTCACTCCATAGCACTTCACAATCTCATAAAATCAGTCTTAGAATGGCTTCTAGAAATATATTTACTTCTTATTTAAATACAACAGGGTATGGGTATTTATGCCACAGCCATTATAGAAACTGTCAATATGGTAAATATCTATTTGTATACAAACAATATGTCCTCTGCAATTATGTAATATAAGAAATGGCTGTAAAGATGATTTACATAGGACATCTTATCTAAACTCGTTGGTTGACATTAAAGGGTTGCCTAATAAATAAATTGAAAATGCCAATAATGATTTTCAGCAGACATAAGAATATAAAGGATTAAACACATTTAGCAGTGGACCAGATTTCCCCGGGGTGTTATTAACCCATAGATCCGCAGCTGAAGATAGATAGAGGCCAGGCAGAAGGCAGCAAATAAGTGTCATTCTAAACATTGAAATGAACTCTAAAGGAAAAGCAAGGCAGTAAATTGTAACATTATCCCCCGGGTATTTGGTATTTATGCAGCTACATGTTCCCTCACTACATCCCATTTGTATAAGATACAGCCTATGTCTGGGGAATAATGTATGGTGTGTTTGTATACAGAAGCATTACAAAATATTTTTCCAGTCAATATTTTTTTATTCTTCACAGTTAAAATTTTATCTAAACACACACACACACACACACACACATATATTTAAAGAGAGATATCTTTATTGTAGTTAATTATTGGGACAAATCAGGAACAGGTTTTTGTGTTGTTGTTTTTTTAATAGAAATATCCAAATACAGTACACTCTCCTGAAAATATCACTTCAGACTGTCTTTCTTACTCCCCACAGCACTTAGACCATCTGACATCAGCATTATGCCCCCATGGGTCATTACCATTTTAGTAGGTCAAGTTAGGTGGTTTACTGGAAATATATTAACTACATCATTCAATTAATATGAAAATCCATTCAAGATATTTGATTTTAAAAAGCATATTATACTTCTCATATATTTCTATTGCTCGAAACCATTGAAGGGCAATTAATCCTACAAACTTTTAAATTTAGGTTTTGAATTTTCATTTTTTACATTCAATCAACAAATTGGAGAAGAAAAGAGATAATACATATAAGGTAGTTCCTGATTAACATGTATGTTATGTTAGGCTGTTAAAACATAGTTAGGAATCATTTGAATTTACATTCTCACTTATGGCCATAAAAATTGTCTCTGGACATGCATGTTTCACATACCTGAAAACTTCATCTGACTTTTGATTAGTGTTATCAATTCTAACACAACCTTATGGTCTTAGGTAGTAATAATGCTCTAAAGCCCTTTCAAAACATAAGGATTTATAGAAGAAGAAAAGTTGTGTAGTGCATGGACATAAGCAAACTGCTAGTGAGATAGAGAACATATTTTACACCTTCCAGCTCCACAGTCATATTTTCCTTTATGAAGTCTGTCTTTCTGTTTCATAGAATGGCTATACATTGCCTGATTTTAGAAAGAAAGATGGCAATTCGTTCTCCTTTAAACATTACAGCAAAATATTGTTCTTTTTCCCACTACTTTAGAATAACTAGAGTTATTTGTTAATTTAGGATGTGACCGTAACATATACAGAAAGCAGGACACAATGGAAAAACAGAAGGCTTTGATAATTATACCAAAAGAACAGGAGTAAGCCGGGAATACCTTACGGACACCTCAGTTAAAATGCAGATTCTTGGTTCCTACTCTGGATCTAAATTAAGACAATGCTTTGCTTAAATATATAGAAAAGATCTGATGTTTCCCAAAAAGCTATTGGAAAAGAATAGGAAGTCTGGCGTGACCTGTGGTGGCGCAGTGGATAAAGCGTCGACCTGGAAATGCTGAGGTTGCCCGTTTGAAACCCTGGGCTTGCCTGGTTAAGGCACATATGGGAGTTGATGCTTCCAGCTCCTCCCTCTTTTCTCTCTCTGTCTCTCTCTCCTCTCTCTCTCTCCCTGTCTGTCTCTCTCCCTTTCTCTCTCCTCTCTAAAATGAATAAATAAAAAAAAATTAAAAAAAAAAGAAAAACATCTCTTAAAAAAAAAGAATAGAAAGTCTGGAGAGCAGGAGAAATCATATAAAAAGGGATTTCAAAATTATAGTGAGAAGAGCTATAAGGAGATACCCGGAAGGTAGAAAATGCCTGACAATTTTTAATACACTGATGTCTAGTATTCTTATTGTTATTGCCGGTAGTAATTAGAGTTCATGTTCCCCTTCACTGCATCCAAATATCAGGTAAAATGCTTTTTCTAGAAAAAGTACTTTAAGTGATAGATTTTAGAAATGTGGTACCTTAAAAAAAAGAAGGAATAAGGATTGTTTCCAGAATGAGGAAATATGACACAGAAAAATGGTTTTATGAGACAAGATGCAGAGTGAAAACTGTGAATGCAAAGGAAACAAGTCCTTGGAACAACCTGTGCTCAAAAGAAATGTAAGTCTCCCTAGTATCATCAACAATACTGGGGAGGGCAGATAAGATTTTTTCATAATATAAGGAGTTAGGTCATTATATTAAAGATCCATTCAAACCCTAAGGACCTGCACAGACAGTTACTTGAGTCTCGTTGATAAGGCGATGAAATACACAAAAAGGTTTACTATGTTTTCAGAAAAATTACATTATGAAAGATTTGGAGGTGTTGAATTTCTCCTTGGCATAAAGAAACAAGTTGAGAACTTTGATATATATGTATATTCCCTTAAAAAGACTCCAAAAGGCCTGACCTGGCGGTGGCACAGTGTATAGAACATCGGGCTAGGACACGGAGGACTCAGGTTCGAGACCCTGAGGTCGCAAGCTTGAGCATGGGCTCATCTGGTTTGAGCACAGCTCACCAGCTTGGACCCAGGGTCGCTGGCTTAAGCAAGGGGTTATTTGATCTGCTGAAGGCCCAAGGTCAAGGCACATATGAGAAAGCAATCAATGAACAACTAAGGTGTCGCAATGAAAAACTGATGATTGATGTTTCTCATCTCTCTCCGTTCCTGACTGTCTGTCCCTCTCTGACTCTGTCTCTGTTAAAAAAAAAAAAAAAAGACTCCAAAAGGTAATGTCTATTGAGTGTACAGTACTTCCCGTAAGCAGTACAAGTATGACTTTTACTCTCCTTTGCCAGTTCTAGAACATCAGCTGGAAGCAGTGATTTTAGGAAAGTAAATTCATTAATGGTACAAAGATAGGCTGGAGCCACGGAGGACAGGTGATCTTGTTAGGAGCTTTTGTAGAAATAGAAGTGCATGGAAAGATGTCACTGGGGGAGTGTGGTCAGGAGCAATAGGAAAGGTGAAGGAGCTTTCAGCTAGATATTGACATGTGTCTCTACAAAATTAATAAATTCATAGTATATTAAATTAATTGGATATGGATTAGAGGACACAGGTTTAAAAATAATATTTGACATTTAAATAAACATTCCTATAATTTATTAGACTTTAAACAAAATATCTAAACTCTGTATATCAGTTTTCTTATCGGGGATATATCTATTTTGTACTTATAAACTATTTGTAATGGTCTCTGCCTTGTAGGTCTTTCTGTTAATTCTGTATTGATATCGCTATCATTTATACGTATGTATATATTTTTAAAATAGGGCTAAGCTAATTAAATATTGGCTGCGCATGTTATGGTTGTTATATTGTTGTTCTTAATATTATAAAATGATTCTTTCTACTTCAACACAGTAGGAAGTCAGAAAGGTAAATAATAGTAATTATTAAAATTTGTCAGTCCCTAATCATGTGCCATGCCTTATCTCAACTTTATTTAAGTATTACTTCTAAAAAGTCTAATTGAGTGCACCCATGACTCCAACAAGTCATTTGGAAAAAAAGTAAATGGCTTTGGTTATAAAGAAGCTTGAGTAAATATAAAAGGTTAGAAACACATACATCGAAATTTTTTGAAAAACAGCTATAACACATAGGGCTCCTGACAGCACAGCAGCAAAATACTCCTAAAGAAGAGCATTACAGTCTGCTATGTAAGCTAAATAGCTAAATTGCTCTCCAGAGAGCAAGCTGTCTCTAGTAAGTTAACATAACAATTGTCTCTCTCCTTATGCATCATTCCTCTATCTCATCATGTTTGTCTTTGCTTTGTTTTGTTTTTGCTTCTCTCTCTCTCTCTCTCTCTCTCTCTCTCTCTCTCTCACACACACACACACACACACACACACACACACACACACACACACATGCATACACATGAATACCTTCTACCTACAACAATACTTTCCTCACATAGAAATCCTGGTGTTAACCCCAAAGTTGCACTCTCAAGCTCTATGAGTGTAGGCAATTTGTAGCCAACTCTTACTGCTCAGTGGGGTCATTTATAGATCTAAAATGTTAAGTAGTTGTTGGTCTGTGTTACTCCTTTAAACCAAGGTTTAATATTACAAAGTAATTGTAATAATAAAATCCTACATCATGTTAAATCATAGTTTGCTCTATGCTGTTAAAAATAATAAACATGATAGGATGTTTATATTTTCCAAAATGACTCATTAGGTCAATAATTTTAGACCACTAAGAAAGGTTAGCGTGAAAACTATTTCATTGTAATTGCAAATGTAATTGACTTATGACAATAGCCACTCCCCCAAAATGATACCATTAATGCAACCCTTGATAACTACTCTTGTATCTATGAATGTAATTTGATATTTATCTGATTTGAGTAAGAAGCTCTCCATATTCTTTAGCTGTGGTGGAAAACAAGGTACATATATGACACAAATTGGTTGGTTTAAACTAACTTTTGAAATTAATTCATAGTTTACTGACCCCAGTCATTATCCAGTTTTCTTTCTGTAACTGCAACTGGAGCTTTCCTTTAGAAGTTTTAATGAGGCTGAATTATTAAAATGTGCTCTTAAGTTTCTTATAAGGTGATGCAATGAAAAGCATTAGTATAACAGATGAAATGGGGCATGACTTGTAAAGGCAAATCACTAACCTTTCATGTCTGCTTCTGCACTCTGTGTTACAATGCTCCCTCGATATTAAAAAACAATGAATCAGATAAGGCTGGGCCATGGAAAAAGAAAGATTAGTGGTTTTTGTTAGAGGTTAGCACAGACAGCCAGAGAACTTCAGTCAGTGAATTTTTTTATAAAGCTCTTAAATATCAATAAGAATTGTATCCAAATGAGAAACTCTAACAATCAGCAAAAGCTTTCAACAATGCTAATATTGGGAAGTCATCCTTATACTAATCATGTACAGGATTAGTATGTTATTATATCAGTCACAAAAAATTTAAATATTTAAAAATTTATTGAAATAATAAATAATGTTAATATTTTTCTTAAGTGTTACAAAGATATCTCATTACCACAAGAAATTCTTTCTAAGTATCATTAAACGTAATAATCAGCAATATGTATGTATATATTATTTAGATAGCAAGTTAGAAATGTTATATATTATGATTTTCAAAAGAAATTGAAAAATCTTTTTGAGTTCAATATTTGGGTTGCTTCTTAATTTGATGCATAGGAAATGCTCATTTCATTATACCACATTATTCTGAGAACAAATAATCTTAAATTGTCTACATTTCGGTTAAAATATGAAAACTTTAGAAAGTCTGTTAAATCCAGAACCTTAAAAATTAAATATTCTACATTTATATTTTAGATGTTAATAATTGCTTTCATAAGAAAAATATAATGTTTTTATTAACAGCTTGAAATTATGTGATTGTTTCAAAGGCCATTACATCATATTACAAATTTTATATATCTATAAAATCTTTTAATAGTCAATTCAACCTCCATTAGGATGAAACATTCTGTATTTGTTACATTAAATCGACCTCTAAAAAACTTGGGGGATCATTTTCCCCCCTTGAATGCTTCTACCTTGTATTTATTACTACTACTAGTACGTATGAAAGAAGGTCTCAGTCCCTCAGGGTTTTTAACTCCATGACAGACAGGGAACACTTGACTGTGTATACATTATCACTGAGTTATATTTTCCTAAGTAAGTTTAAGGAAGAAACTAGAGAAGAACTATAGGCACAGCTGGGAAAGTCAGATCAGGATTTGTTCAGGAATATGCTGGAATATCTTGAATTCTGAACCAGTAGAAGTTCAGACAATGTGCTAAGTTGAGAAGTGGAGAAGCCGAATCAAGAATGAGCTTTTATGGAGGAAAGTATGGTGGTTCCTCAAAAAACTGCAAATAGAACTACCTTATGACCCAGCAATCCCTCTACTGGGTATATACCCCAAAACCTCAGAAACATTGATACGTGAAGACACATGTAGCCCCATGTTCATTGCAGCACTGTTCACAGTGGCCAAGACATGGAAACAACCAAAAAGCCCTTCAATAGAAGACTGGATAAAGAAGATGTGGCACATATACACTATGGAATACTACTCAGCCATAAGAAATGATGACATCAGATCATTTACAGCAAAATGGTGGGATCTTGATAACATTATAAGGAGTGAAATAAGTAAATCAGAAAAAAACAAGAACTACATGATTCCATACATTGGTGGAACATAAAAATGAGACTAAGAGACATGGACAAGAGTGTGGTGGTTACCAGGGGTGGGGGGAGGGAGGACATGGGAGGGAGGGAGGGAGAGAGTTAGGGGGAGGGGGAGGGGCACAGAGAACTAGATAGAGGGTGGCGGAGGACAATCTGACTTTGGGCGAGGGGTACGCAACATAATTTAATGACAAAATAACCTAGACATGTTTTCTTTGAATATATGTACCCTGATTTATTAATGTCATCCCATTACCATTAATAAAAATTTATTTAAAAAAAAAAAAAGAATGAGCTTTGACAGGAGGAATTGTGTATTTTTCGAATAGTGATTTAATTTCTCTTTTTCCCCTTATTAAAAAAAAAAAAACCAAACTAGGTGTTAGATGATACAACAAGAAAAGTGCTTTGATGTTTTTATTCTAGCACCTAGTTTGGAGGGTATATCACAAGACACAGTAAACATCAAAACATCTCTTTAAATACTTTCTTTCTCTTTGCCTTTCATGATGAACACAATGTAAAATAGTTATCAGCATGTTTTCTACCTTATAACATTGCCCCTTCCATTTTTATTAAAAGACTCCCCAGAACCTAGAACAGTTAATCAGTGCACTACAGTCTCTAGGAAAAATTTTGATAACAACTGGAGAAATCTGATAGATTGGGTCAAGAGTTGAAAGAATACTTGCGGAGCAGTGTTTTATTTTATTATACATATGCATTTATATGTGTCTGTATGTAGGCATGTATGTATATATTTAGCACCACAGAAAGGATACCAACATCTTGTGTTTACAGAGAAAGAAAAAACAGATGTCGAGAGTCTTTTGTCCAACCACACCTCTGCATTGCCCATAGAGCCCTATATAAGTTTATAGAAATCCAAGCATGCAGAGAACTTTTGTTGAACTTCCCCTCTAGTACCTGGGAGCAGACCAGCCTGGCAGAATTTTCTGTGTTGTCTAGACAAGGGAGCAGTAAAGGAGTAATAGCTACATTAGTTGCCAAGGGCAGGGAGGTTCTGGGTAGCCTCAAATAATTTCCCGTGTCTCCTGAGTGACTGGGCAAAGCATCTGAATTATTCAGAACACATTCTGTGGATTGACAAGATTTTGTCCACTCCAAATTAGGATGAAATTTAATGAACTTTCTGTTGGTATGAGAGTTTTGCCGTAGGATCTGGGTATTTGGTAAAGGATGTACTTTAGACTGGCTACCAGATGAGAACAGAAATATTACTAGCAGATTGCCAGCATGAAAGATTGGCCTTTCAGGATGGTAGAATCAATTTATGCATCCCAAGGATATTGAGGTCCATAGACACTGTTAGTTTCCCTTCTTCCACAACAAGATGCTACTGTGGAAGTCCTGGGAACTAAGAAACCAGTTCAGGGAAAATGAAGAGTGGGAGAAATCATTTGCATTATCTGAATGTAGTTTGTCTGACCCATGTCTGGAACATAATTGGTTCTCAATAAATAAACTTCATTGGTTAACAATAGTATTATTACATTACTCAGTAACCAAATATTGAATGTATGTATAACTATTGTATATACTATAGTCAATTTTAATTTGTTGAAAACAAAACTTCATTGAGGGGAATGCTATATTTATGTACAAACCCAGATTTTACTAATTTTGCTGGTGCTTATCACTGGATACAATGAATCAAATATAAAATTTAGTTATTATAGAAATATACTGCTTCTATGGATTATCTACTTGAAAACACTAAAATATCTACTTCTGAGCCTAAAATGCTGAACTGTCCAGTAATAATAGTGTAACTGACAGCATAAATAAGTTTTATAGAAAACATTGCATATTCTTTGGGAAAAATATTCCTCTTAGAGATTATAATAATCAGCAAGTAAAAGCAGAATAAATGTTGAAATATATTGATTATATTTTAGCATTCTTTTTCTCTCTTCCACACAGAGCAATTGCTATACTAGATGTTGATATATGAGAGCCCCAACAACAAAAATAAAAATATGAGCTAGACAATATATTTGAGAGTCTTTTACTCTTTCTCTAAATGCAGGCATAACTGAAGTGTTGAGAGTGAGACTAGCCCTGGTTGGTTGGCTCAGTTAATAGAGCATCGACTCAACATATGGATGTCCTGAGTTCAATTCCTGATCAAGGCACCCAGGAGAAGCAATCATCTGCTTCTCCTCCTTTGCTCTCTGCCTTCTCTCCCTCTTCCCTTCTCACAGCCAGGGGCTTGATTGCCAGAGTCTGTCTCACTTTCTCCCCTCCTCTCACTTAAAAAAACAAACAAAAAAAGAACAAGACTGACAGTGATGATATAGTATGATATCTGACAGCCCACACACAACTTGCTCATCAGTCTGGTACTGAAAAGTCCAAGATGCCAAAATTCCACCATATAAATACACCTGTTTAGAGGACTGGCTTTTGTGTTCATGTGATGGGAATTTATTATTATTATTATTGTAATAAAGTATTAGTTGCAACTCAGGCTATAACTTCAGAGCCAATATCCAAAGTATCATTTCCCCAATTGCACAGAACCCATTTGCAATACTATCTTCTTTGAATGTATTCAAACAGAATACAGAAGACAATGGATCAAGGGGACTATATTTCTGAAACACTTTTGAGATCTGTCATTTTTTTTTATTGGCATGGCAGTGTACTACAAAATCAAGTTTTGTATTCTAATTTTCTGGCTCACTCAGATGGTTTGCTCTGATGATGTCAGCACTTCATGATGCTGATGCCAAGTGTTGTTTATGCTTCCCTGTCCTCTAGGGGCTTGTAAATTCATCCTGTAGCCACGAGCTGTCAGAGGAGAAGAAAAGCACTGGTCACTAATCTTGTCATCATCAACATTGTTCTCCACACCCTGGTTTATATCTTGGCCTGGATTGAAATGAGCCGGTAATACAAATGTATACCTTGTATATCCTTTCTGTCATTGCCATCAGTTGATATTCTTTTCTCCTGACATTCTCTAAACCAAGTTAAACAGGTGTTACATAAAGATGAAAACATATCTCTACTAAAGAGCTTGATATGTATGGCTTAAACAGGCTACTGAACAATTTATTAAGGTTCACAGGAGCAGGACAGTACCTCCAAGTGGCTTATTTTTTATTTGACTTTCTCCACTTTAGTTAACAAGCTAAATATAAAGGGTGAAACCCCTGAACAAAGTTATGAGAACAGCAATAAGACAAGTTTTCTGCTTAAATGACCTCATTAAATCCATTGTTGCTCACTTGATGGCTGTGATAGATCATTTATTTCAGCAAAGAATACTAGCAGTGTTGCTGTCATATTTAATAATCTTGGGCTGCTGCTCTTGGGAAAACACACACACACACACACACACACACACACACACACACACACACGTCTTTCCCAAATAATGGGAGTTGAGCTTCAAGATTTCAAATTATTTTTAGTCTTTTTATTTTTAGTCTTTTTATAAATAGATACTGATATTCATTTTCTCTTTCATTTTTTTGTTTTTATTGTGATATCTGGATTTTTTTTAAATTAAATTTATTGGGATGATACTGATTAAAAAAATTATTCAAGTTTTAAGTATACAGTTCTCCGACATGTCATTTGCATACTGTGTGTAGTTACCACCCTGGTCAAGTCTCCTTCCATCACCCCTTTACCGTCTCCTACCTCTCCTCATCCCCCCTTTTCTTCTATTTTCAATGAAAAAAACAGGAAATAAATCGATAAAAAGCAAGTATGTATAGTCATCACTTCAACCCAGTATGTAGCTGATGGTCAATTTCATTACCTACATAATTTTTTGGTGCTTGGAAATTTATTGCTGGACAACTTGCTCTTTTCAACTTTACTTTGCCTTGATATCAAAAAGCTTCATATTTTAGTTTTATTACCAAAATGAAAAAACCTAGTGTTTTGAGATTTTTCAAATCTTTTTTTATTGAATGGACTTTGATGAATTTAAAATCAAAGTGACCTGAACTCCAAATCTATCTCCTCACATCTGTTTGCTTTTTGGTAATGGTAAGATATTTAAACTTTCTGCCCCTTAATTAATTCACTGAAGGAAGAAAGTAGTAAAAACACTAATCTCGTAAGACTTTTATAAACAGCAAAGGCATTACTTGTAAATTATCTGGGATAATCCTTTATATTTATGAACACACATGCGCACACACACACACACACACACATACACACACCATATTAGTCCTTGATATGTATTAAGTCTACATATTATTTGTGTCAATGACCAAGCACTTTCACATACAGGAAGCCTTGCTTATCAGAAAAAGAAAGTTATGCAGGTAAAATAAGCACTTAGATCAACCTTTAATTAAAGAAAAGAAACCAAAGTTACAATTTTGTGGCAAAGGGCAAAGTACATATAATGTATGAACCTGTTAATTTTTGAGAAAGAGAAAAACAGAGAGAGAAAGACAAGAAGGGAAAGAGATGAGAAGCATCAACTCAGTTGCTTTACTTTAGTTGTTCATTGATTGCTTCTAATATGTGCCTTGACTGGGGCATCAAGCCATGCCAGGGTTCCCTTGAAGAAGCCATTGACCTTGGGGTCACGTCGATGATCCCACACTCCAGTTGGTGACCTTAGGGTTTTGTACTAGGGACCTCAGCTTTTCAGGTTGAGGCTCTCTTCACTGCACTACCACCAGCCAGGCTGGTTTTTCTTTATGAGAGATTTTATCAGGTCTTTTTTGGACTGACTGACAGCACCCTTTCTGCTCTCTCTCTCGCTCTCTCTCTCTCTCTCTCTCTTTCTGTCCTAGAAGTAACTCTGCCAGATTTCTTTCTTAATCAGTTAATCAAATATCATTACCTTTTAGGATCTATGATGTATCTGATAGATATTCACTCAGTGGTCAATGACATAGTTTAGAATTATTTTCTTTCCATGAAGAATGAACAACTGTTTTAACAATATCTAGTTTAAAAAGTAGCTTCCTTAAAGTTTCTCTTATTTCTTAATGATGAGTTATTTTGGACAAAGCAGGTCTACTTTGCTAGTGTCTGTGCTGGTTTGCCAATAAAATACCTGCTCATTAATATATGAAAATTCTAATCAGTTTTCATATGTACATTCTTTTCTATTCTTCATGCATAGTTGCAATAACTCCAACTTAGATGATCCAGGAGGGAATTGTTTTAAGAGTAATAGGTGTATCCAATTCTTGTTGCAGTCATGGTCTTCATGTGGCCTTCTTCCAGATTCTCACTCGGTTGACCTCAGGGTAAAAGGGATCATTTGGAGATACTATGTCTTTAGGGAATATTCTGAACAGAGTGAAATAGTTCAGACCTGATGAAAGTTTAAGTAAACTGCTCTTGTTGTTTCTGGCTGCCCTCCGTCTTGCGTGTTGGAGCGCCTTTTTATTCTATGACCTCTTCTTGGAGAAAAAGCATGCTAGCCCTTGCAGCGAGTACAGTTTCAGAGAAAGAATTCTCTCCCGAGTTGTATGAAAACAAAGTAGAGATTTCTGGAGGGAAAGCGTCCCTGGCTTATCTTACACTTGAACCAAAAAAGCGCTAAAGACTCACACACGGCAGTCACCCCATCAACTCTGAAGTACTCATATTGGTGGCTGCAAGTTCCAGGGAGTGCTACTGGGAGTATACTAAATAAATAAAGTAAGTAAGTAAATAATTTACAGCGTAACCTTCCACAGACAGAACTTAGAATCTGTCTTATTTTCCCTGCATTCTTCATTAGTGCTTTCTTATTGCCCCCCCCCCCACCCCCAACCCCGCTCCCGGTTTTTCTCTCCAATTTGGAATAAGTTAATCTTTTACTTCTGGGAGGTATAAATTTACATATTCTGGTTGATTTATATGGATTTCCTGTAAACTGAAGATGGCAGGATGAAATCAATCACCATGATGCCTATAGCGGTGGCTCTGGGTAGGACGTGAGAAGCACCTGACGTTTTCCATTCTCATTAGGAGTGAAATAAGAGCTACTTTTATGACGCTTCCGGTGCTGAGAAAATTATTGGAAGAAACTTACACTGATAATAAAAGAATAGAGACCTGTCATTTTATACCTTAAGTTAATGTTTTTATGATGGTGGTAAAAAAAATACCTGGTGATTTTATCCTACCGTTTCAAGAACTGTTGAGTTTTCAAGGGTTCTGTGGCTTTGGGATGTGATACTATCCCAGAATCTAAGAAACTGCTGTATTATCTTAGTTTAGATAACATGTCAGCATTCACTAGAAAACATAGTATTTCTGAAATTCTGAGTTACATTAGCTTGATGGTGGGAAGATTGTTAGGATGTTTAATATCACTTGTTTTCTTATGAAATTATTCTTGCATGTGGGAAATGCTCTGTGTATAGTCAGTCATAAAAATAATGTACGTATAGAAAAGGAATGTAACTACCTATTGCCGAGATGAGTCGCCTTTTAGAAAGCATAAAGCAACACTCGGACAGCAACACCCGATGTTAAAGTTTATAAACAATTTGCTACATGACAAAGACAGAAGAGAGAGAAAAATCCTATGAAAGCTACTGCTGGAGATTTTCCTTTATAGTTGAACTTCACATCAGTTTTTTAGTATCCAGATTTTCATTTGTCATAAAGATTTTAAATTAAACCTCTCCAATGTGCACATTTTAATTTAATATGAGGGGAAGTAATTTATTATTTGGCACAGATTTATTGTTGTAAAAAGCTCTTTCTGATGTCATGGCGAATTCTGTGCATGAAATGAGGAGAAACAAATGATTCATTTTTCATGAATATTATCAATGTTACAGTCTTCTGAAACAGTCATATAAGGTGTTTTTTTTTAAAACCAAAATGCTCAATGGATCTTAGATTGTGTATTTTTTTTTTACTAAAACAATAGGTAGACAAAACAAAAGTTTTATAAGAAATAATAGTATTATCACAAAAAGTAGTACAAGGAAGTTACAAAGTTAATTTGATTGCAAGAGGTCTGTGAATACCTGTAGCTAAGTGGTGATAACCCCTTACATAAGGTTACCTTGTAAACCATGATATATATTAGTAGATAGGATGCTCTCTTGTCTCTGTTGTTGGAATATAAAAAACAAAACAAACAAACAAATAAAAAACACTATTGTTTTTACATATAACTGTGTCATAGAAATAAAACTATCTCTTTATGAATCAAACCTTCTTGCATTCAACAAATACTCTCTGAGCAGCTATTATGTGGCCTGAACTATGCTAAGTATTTAAGGTACAGCAATAAACAGCACTAACAATGTCACTAGTATGTCATGGAGCTTATATTCTACTGGGAAACACTGGTAATAAATTAACATAAATGAAATAATTATAGATTAATGGCCAGGTCAAACAGATTTAAGAAGAGGTAAATATTTAACATTTGGTTTAGTCTTCACAAAGTTAACTCCAGTCCAAAGATTTAAATAAGAGTCCATGTAAGACTTTTAGGTAAATTGTTTCACTCTATATTTCTGTCCATATTACCCACAGCATTTCAGTTCAACTCTTGTTCTTCCATTTAAATGTCAGTTATTATGTATTTCAAGAAGGCAATTGAAAAATAATGTTTTTAAAAATCTGATTTTTTTTAAAATTTAAGAATAGATTAAAGAGTGAGGAAGGATGACAGAGATAGGCTAGATTATATAGTATATTTACTTCTTTAATTTTGTCATTATTTTTCAATATGAGCAAAAATTTTCATATATAAGAGAAGCATAAATTCAAATATATTCTCTTAAGTAAGCCAGAAAAATTACAAAATAAACAGAATTAACTATTAAGTATTCAATATGAGAAAATGAAAAGCAAAAATAGCATAGTATATACTTTAAAGCAGTGCAGAGTAGGAATTATTTCTAGAACAACTTTGTAAAAACTGCCCAATATATAATGCTATTTTACATATATCTCTGATATTTCCACCTAGTGGTTTAAATTATATATCTAGCTTTTGTAAGTTAGGCTCCCTTGAAAAAATATTCTGATACGGAGATTAGAATGCAAGCTTTTCATGAAGAAGAACTTTGAGGTTCAACAACTTTGGTCATAAATGTATCAATATAGAGTAGGTGAGCCGTGATGCAGTCTAAATGGAGGTGTCCTTCTTATTTATCCTGAACTGAGGTGACAGACAGCCATAAAATCATAGCCTTGTAAAAATCATCAGATGTAGATGGCCCAAGAAAGAAGGCATGGTTTGGGGGCAAGGCACCTGTCTTTCAACAAAGCAAATAGGGCTGACCTATGAGGACTATGTACTGCCAGTTTCCCTAGCAGTTTCATTCTCAAATGGGGAATCTGAAGGATATCTGCCCTTTACACCACTTAGAACCATTTCTTTTTTTTTTTTTGTATTTTTCTGAACTTGGAAACAGGGAGGCAGGCAGACAGACTCACGCATGTGCCCGACCAGGATCCACCTGGCATGCCCATCTGGGGCATTGCTCTGTTGTGACCAGAGCCATTCTAGCGCCTGAGGCAGAGGCCATGGAGCCATCCTCAGCACCTGGGGCAACTTTGCTCCAATGGAGCCTTGGCTGCCGGAGGGGAAGAGAGAGACAGAGAGGAAGGAGAGGGGGAGGGTGGAGAAGCAGATGGGCGCTTCTCCTGTGTGCCCTGGCCGGGAATCAAACCCGGGACTCCTGCACACCAGGCCGACGCTCTGCCACTGAGCCAACAGACCAGGGCCTAGAACCATTTCTTATAGATATTTAGGGAGCTGTTAGCCCAGCACTCTGAAGTGCCTCTCCCCACGGGGGAAATCTTAGATTAATCTTGAGAAGAGAATTAGTGTGAAACACTACAGATACTGCAGCTGCAGAGTGTATGAAGCTGCAAATGTTACTTTTGTTTTCTCTTTCTACTATCCATTCTACCTATTCCCCTTAACATTAGTTTTCAAGTTTGCTGTTCTCAGGGACATGATGCATGCCTTTATCCATGAAAAATTTGAGCTCTTAGTCCTCATATCCTTAACAAACTAGGCTTGTTTAAACTGTCCATTCACTTTTAAAATCGGGCAAAAGCAGTAACAAGAGATCTCAAGTATTAACAACTGGATATTAGATATATTTTTCCTGCTCCTACTGAAAAACAAGTCTCACTGTATACTTCTAATGATCAGATTCAATTAATCCTGCCAAAATGGTGGCTCTTCTTGCCTCTTTTCTTCCCCTTCCCATGCTCCTTGATCAATCACCCCTCAGATTCCTTTCTCAAGTATGTATACTCATGCTGAGTAAATCTTACAGCATCCATTTTGGAAATGCTATCCATTTCCTCCCTTATCATACTTGAGTGTCGGTAACAGTGTTATGTCCTGACTTAACCCTAGTTGCCAAGAGAAGATTGGAGATAGATTTTGAGAGGGGTGTATGTTAGTACGGAGGAAGATTCTCCACCATCTTCAAGCAAAGGTAGAACTGATAGCTCTAAATAGGGAGTAAGTAATTTCTTCAGCTCTGATGGTTCAGGGGAATTGGAGATTCAAAGCTGACAGGTCTAGTTAACACAGATGCACCATTCCATATTTCTCTGATAGCTATTAGCACCAATTGTCCCTGTGAGCTTCCCAGGGAGCAGAATATGAGGTAGATATTCCTACGAAAGGGATTTACAAGGGAGTGTGAAGTCAGAGGAAGAAGTTGAGATCTGGTATAATCTTTTTTTAGAGTATTTTTTAAAGTCTTTATTCATTTTTTAGTGAGGAGAGAGAGAGAAAGAGAAAGGGGAAGGACCAGGAAGCATCAACTCCCATATGTGCCTTGATCAGGTAAGCCCAGGGTTTTGAACTGGCAACCTCAGTGTTCTAGGTTGACACTTTATCTACTGCGCCACCACAGGCCAGGCAAGATCTGGTATAATCTTAATGAAAAACTAGGTCAACTCTGCATAGGATGACTATTCAGAGCTGCAATGTGTTGGGGGAAAGTTGGTAAGATCTTTATAGAGCACACTGATTAAACTTTGAACATGGAGCACCTCAGCTAGAGAACATATCTTTAGGCAACATGGTTGTCTTCAGCCATGGCAATCTCCAAAGGAAGCTGAGAGCTAAGGTCTATAAACAGGAAGTATAGAATAAATAGCTATTTCTACAAGAGAAAGTGGATGGTTGTAAAGCCAGTAATCACAGCCACCATCACAGCCGCCTGTCCCATGCAGGTTCGCATTTGATTCGGACAGATGGTAATAAAACAATGGAGCCAAGAACTGGTGGGCCATTAGCATTAATCCTAGCTTGCACCCAGTGGGCAAGGAATACACATAGTGAGAAAACACTTCCCTTCCTATTCAGGGCTCCCAAAGCTACTGACTTATCCAGTTTCCTAGAATGAACGTTTCTACCTCACCCACCTTATTCACCTCTGTTCCACATCTCCTTCTCTCTACATGAATTCTTCACAAACTGGCTTCTATTTCAGCACTCCACCATCGTGGCTGCTTCTCCTCTACTCCATGTGGCCTTTCTCTCCTCTCCTCTCTAATGTTAATCTCAGGAACCGAGAGAGCAAGCTCCTGGTCTGCCCCACTTTATAGTATAGAAATCAAAACCTTTAATCCAATATATAAACAAGGAAGTCTCTGATACAAAGTCACTTATCTGAGGCATAATGGGATTCCTCATGAGAGTGCACCACCCCACATCATGCAACAGTCAAGGGTGTGGGGAAAAGTTTAGTCTTAAAAGTAAGCCTTAGGCTATAACCATGTGGCCTGCTTACAGCCTGTCCCCCACATCCAATGCAAACTATAAGTGAGCAAACATATATATCATATTTAAAAACTTATTTGACCAACAGTAGTGGTATTATAGTGTCCAGTAAACTAGCATATAATATTGCTACTACTCAATTTTATGGTGGGGAAAAAAGAAAGAAATCAAATGTGTATTAAAAATAAGACATTTATGCTATATATCCTCTTTCTGTTTCACTAAATCTACAATTTCTGGTTGTAGTTAGAAAAAGGAGTACTCAAGCAGAAGTTGAAGAGAGAACATACAGTAAATTCAACCCATTTATTTCTCTAGTTCTCACTCTTGAGAGCAGAATATTACTGTCTTTAGGGAAGCCAACTTCTAAAGATTCTCTCTCTTTTTAGGTTGAAATGACTTCTTCCTGTCCCTTACAGTCTGTGCAGGGTTGGTGCCTGCTCCCACTATATTTAAATTTCTTTAGACACTGCCCTACCTTTTCAGTAAGTTTATCTGTAAACAGACACTTCTAAAGTTATTCTAGCTTTAGTGTACCCTTTCTTTATTATACAAATATATTTTCTGATATTATCAATAGTCTGTAAATTCCCTTAGAACTAAATACATGCATATCTTGCTTGTGTGTCTCTGAGACATTCTGTGTTCTATAGTCAATCTGTAATTGTGTTAAATGAGTCGGTTTTCCCCTAAAAAGTATACAGTGATTCTACTTTTTTTTTTGACAGAACAAAGAAAGAGTCAGAGAGACGGACAGATAGGGACAGACAGTAAGGAAGGGAGAGAGATGAGAAGCATTAATTCTTCGCTGCGGCACCTTAGATGATCACTGATCATTTTTTCATACGTGCCTTGACTGAGGGGTTACAGCAGAGCAAGTGACCCCTTGCTCAAGCCAGTGTCCTTGGGCTTCAAGTCAGCAACCTTTGGGCTCAAGCCAGTGACCTTGGGCTCAAGCCAGGAACCTTTGACCTCAAGCTAGTGACCATGGATTCATGTCTATGATCCCACGCTCAAGCTAGCGACCCCACACTCCAGCTGGAGAGCCCATGCTCAAGCCAGATGAGCCTGTACTCAAGCCGGCAATCTCTGGGTTATTGAACTTGGGTCCTCCGTGTCCCAGTCTGACACTCTATCTACTGTGGCACCACCAGGTCAGGTATAGTGCTTTTATTTATATCACTACTATAATTTAAAGTTCTGCTACTATTCTATTTTGTCAAGGTTGGAGAGACCATCTTCAAGGTGGCAACATTTCTTGCATATTTTAGTTGTAATAAAATATGGGCTAACTAAGATATCAATCTTAGGCCTTATTAAAGAATACCAAGAACATTCAACTGTATCATGAGAAGCTAGAGTTACTTAAGAGAGGCCACTATTTATATGACCTGATAGAAGTTGTTCAGTTTCTTGGGGCCTTGTTTCTTCACCTATGTAAGAAGTGAATAGAAAAAGTAGCTCTGAATTCTGCAATCCTCTGATGAAGAAAACTATAAAGTGGGCATATTGTTTAGAATTTTTATTTTATCTACCCTTAAACTTCTGGAGTCATTGAATTTCTCACAGATAATGCCCCAAGCTATTGATTATAATTTTTTTTTTACCTTTTAATGGATAGGAAGAAAATGAGAAATATATAATGTCATTGAGATTTTGGCAAAGACAGTAATGTAAGGTTCATAAATATTGCATTTGTGCTTTGGTGAAGTGGTCATTGCTCAAAGTTAATGATTTTGGCAGCTCTGAATGGCCCAGTGTTGACTGACTGACATAAAGGTCAACTGCTTAATTTATGAGCTGTCCTTCCAGAATAAAGACACTGAGGTTGACCTCCTGTCAAACGGGGCTGCCACCAAGACTGTTGATTACAATAGTAATGAAAGTTTTAAAAAAAATCTATTCGCCTTGTTTTGATCCCTGCCTCTAGTGATCAATGGCACTTAAGCCAGGTCAAGACAGGAACAGATACTTCTGTGCCTGTAGAACAAAGTAAGAGCAAGTTGCTACAGAACATCATTAACTTCATCTGTATTTTGTCCTAACAACTTAAATGAGCCAGACATGGAAATTTACTAAGTACTACCCAGACTACAGACTTGTTCAGGTAGGCATTTTTTATTAGTTCTAAACTGCTCAAAGAAGAATTCAGTCAATCTATAAGTTGGAAATTATTTTTAAATTACAGTTTAGATGTAATTTTTCTTTTCATGTCACAAGTCTTACCCTAAAGTCTTCTGGAGATCTCTTGAAGCAATATTTTTGCCAATATATCTCCTCAGACTAGTGAAATATAAGACAAAATAAATAAATCGGTTTATATCAAATTGAAAGGGTTTTGCACAGCAAAAGATACCATTAAAAAAATAAAAAGGCAGCCCATTCTATGAAAGAACATGTTCTTTAATATGATAAAGGGTTAATAACCTAAATTTATAATGAATTTATAAAACTCAACACCAGGAAGGTAAGCAAGACAATTAAAAATGGGCAAAGGACCTGAATAGACACTTTTCCATTGAGGACATACAGGTAGTCAATAGGCATATGAAAAAAATGCTAGATGTCACTAATAATTAGAGAAATTTAAATCAAAACTGCAATGAGATACCACCTCACATCTACTAGAATTACTTTCATTAACAAATCAACAAAAAACAAGTGCTGGCAAAGGGGTGGAGAAAAGGGAACTTTCCTTCACTGCTGGTGGGAATTCAGACTGGTGTAGCCACTGTGGAAAACAATATGGCATTTACTCAAAAAATTGAAAATGAAACTGGCTTTTGATCCAGCTATAACATTCCTTGAAAATGTCTTAAGACTCCCCAAACACCAATTCAAAAGAAGATTTGCAGCCCCATGTTCATTGCAGCCTTTTTTACAAGATTTGGAAAGAGCCTGTGTCCATAAGTGGATGAATGAATAATGAAGCTGTGATACATTTACACAATAGAATACTATGCAGCTATAAAAAAAGAAAGTCTTACTTTTTGTGATGTCATGGATGGACCTGAAGATCATTATGCTAAGTGAAATAAGCCAGTTGTAAAAAGACAAATACCATATGATCTCACTTTTATGTGGAATCTAATGAACTAAATATCCCAAGGAACAAAATAGAAACAAAGGAAGGGTCACAAGAAACATATGGACAGTTGTCGGAAGGAAGGGGAAAGAGGGGAAGGGATCAAATAAAATAAAGAGATTAGCCAATACACACACACACACACACACACACACACACACACACACACCTCATAGATATAAACAACAGACTAGCAATTCCCAGAAGAAAAGTGGGGATAGAGGTGGGATGAGGGAGAAAAGGGGTAAAACAAGGATGGAAAGAAACTTTGTATGAGGTATGGGGGGACACAATGCAGTGGGTAGAGGGTGTTATATTGAGTGAGACAATTAAAAATATGCCAACACAGCCTGACCAGGTGGTGGCGCAGTGGATAGAATGTCAGACCGGGAAGTGGAAAAGCCAAGTTTGAGACCCCGTGGTCGCCAGCTTGAGTGTGGGCTCATCTGGTTTGAACACAGGCTCACCGTCGCTGGGTTGAGGGAGGGGTCGCTCAGTCTGCTGGAACCTCTCGGTCAAGGCACATATGGGAAAGCAATCATTGAACAACTAAGGTGCCTCAGCAAAGAGTTGGTGCTTCTTGTCTCTCTCTTTCAGTCTGTCCATCCCTAACCTGTCCCTCTGTCTCTCTCTGTCTCTGTCACACACACACAAAAAGAAAACATGTCAACACAATCAAATAAAAACTAAAAAGACTTGAATGTCTTGTATTCTCAACAAGATGACCATAACAATTTATTTATAGTTTTCAATCTAGGTGCTAATAATATTTGGGGCTAGATAATTCTTCGTTGTAGTAATATGTCCTGTGCATTGTAAAATGTTAACAGCATCACTGGTTTCTGCCAACTAGATACCAGTAGCAACCCCCTCATTTGTGACAACCCAAAAATGTTTCTAAACATAGTCAAATATGCCTTAAAGAGCAAAATAACCTCGAGTTGGTAACAATTGATTTAATTTATAAATATTTTCAATTTCATTTTGTTGCCAAGCAATGAGTTTTGATGATTCAAAAATGAAAAAAATATTGTTTATTCCTGAGAAACTTACAATCTGTTAAAAACAAACAAACAAAAGCAGTAATCAAGGCATATGAAAGGTTTTATTTAATGTTTTATGGTTTTTTAAATGTTTCATTAAGTAATAATATATTTGACAATGAACTCGCCAATATTAAGTAGACCACTCCATGCAGTCTTGCCTACTAAAATGGAAACATAAAAATGTTAAGGAGAAATGATGAAAATAGGGAAAAAATAAAAATAGTATGAAGAGGCTAAAATATCTGGCCTAAACTTTGATATCTTAATGCTGAATAACATAAATTAAATCTGAAAATAAATTTTGATGTTACTTACAGAGCACCCATAATACTTTAAAAACAGATCTATCAAGAAAATCTTCCAGATCTTTGCAGTATGAGGTACAAGAATAACATGTATATTCATATTGCCATGAAACAACACTCACCACTAAGTTTTTGTGGCACAATCAGCTCATGTTAACTGCCTTACCAGAGGACTCGCCTACCCGATGCTTTGCTATCTCATATATCCTGTTTCAATTTCAAACTCTAAACCTCAAAATGCAGTGACACTTCCCTGTAACTCAAAGAAATTAGAAGGTGAACACCAGAGAGGAAACATAACATTGTACCAAGTTTGCTGTTACATAGCAAGTAGTAGGAAGAGATTTTATTAAAAAAAAACAATGTTTGAAAGACAACCAAAAAGAATGTGCTGGAACAAAGCAAGGCTTAGTGAATCCCTCAAAATAAAACTCTTAATAGAACACATAATTCTCAGTTATGAAAAGTAAAATTAATTATTACTTGTTATTGATGAGATATGTGACCTAATTTAACTATTTGGGGATGAGTCTAGGAAAACCACAAACACATGCAATTCTACAACGGGAATGTTTAAGACCCATAGCCGATCCCTTTGTGAGGAATCATCACCGTAATTTATCAGTAATCCTAGATTTTGAATGGCACTGTGGACAAAAAAAATAAAAAATGGTGCTAAAAACAAGCCTAACAGGCTCAGATGAATTCTGAACAATGAATGGCCTTGCAAACTCAGAGACCTAAAGTAACCACATAGGATGGTTAAAAATTAAAACTTTCGAACTAAAAGCAGTTCATGGTGGGTAGTCATGTCCAAGAATGATATTTTTCTCTAAACAAAGGTCAATGCTTACCTAATCAGCCTGTCTGTTGTCTTTAAAATGTAATCTTTGGCCCTGGCTGGTTGGCTCAGCGGTAGAGCATCGGCCTGGCGTGCGGGGGACCCGGGTTCGATTCCGGGCCAGGGCACATAGGAGAAGCGTCCATTTGCTTCTCCACCCCCCTCCCCTCCTTCCTCTCTGTCTCTCTCTTCCCCTCCTGCAGCCAAGGCTTCATTGGAGCAAGGATGGCCCAGGCGCTGGGGATGGCTCCTTGGCCTCTGCCCCAGGCGCTAGAGTGGCTCTGGTCGCAGCAGAGCGACGCCCTGGAGGGGCAGAGTGTCGCCCCTGGTGGGCGTGCCGGGTGGATCCGGTCGGGTGCATGCAGGAGTCTGTCTGACTGTTTCTCCCCGTTTCCAGCTTCAGAAAAATACAAAAAAAAAAATGTAATCTTTTCTGGCTTTCCTCAGTACAAGTATCCCACTAAAGCACGAACCAGAAACACCCCCCCCCCATTGTTACTGTTATCATGTGAATCATTAACTGCTTCTTGTCCCTGCCTATGTATAAGAAGTTTCAGCATGTATATTTTTATTTTTTAATCTATTCCACAGATTTCCTCACTTTTCTTCCTATGGCCTCCCTAATCTGTCACCAGTCAATTTCATGGAACCCCCCTTACATCTCTCCTTTAATTTTGATGTACAAAATAAGTGGTGAAGCCGCCATTTTGGGGAGCATTTTCTCAATCCTTTGAGACTTTGTTTCCCTGAAGTTGACGACAGTACGGCTCAAATAAACTCTTAAAAAATTCCTACAGGTTTGGAAATTTCTTACATTGACAGCACTGTGAGAAGTCCATGGGAGTGACAGCTATTTTAGGCTTAGAAGTTTACATTTCTGTCAGCAACTAAATATTCAGATTTAATACTAAGCATGATCATTTATGGAAGTGCAAAAATATACTTTTTCATGTAATTTACTTATTTAACTTTAATGAAAACTATTTACATGGTTTAAAAAGCATCTCCTAGGACAATGCAATTTTATCTCTTGCTAAGCACCAAACATAATTTATATCCCAAGCAAAGTTTTTGAATATATTACCAACATTATTAGTGAAGTTTCCATACTAAAATGTGAACCAAGGCTGATAAAATGGATCACTTAAGATGCCAACCAAAATTAACATTTGTCTTGGGCTTATCTATGACTCAAAAGAGAAAATATCTTGAAGATTGTACATAAGGAATAATTTTTCTGCCCTAATTTCCAGGGGTAAGGCAGAAGGTAATGATGTAAGCTCTTCCTAAAAACAAGCTGACTTGTCTACATGTCCAAATATTTTATAAATGGAGGCAAACTTGCCCAGGACTGACCACAACCAACTAAGAGTAAATAGAACACAACACAAAAAAGCAAAATAAAAAGTGACCAAGAAAAGATACCTTATTTTTGCTTCAATTCATTCTCAACAAATATAGTTTGTAATACTTGTAAAGCTCTATGTGAAATGATTCAAACATGAATTAGAGTTTCTATTCCCAAGTTGTTTGCAAAGTAGTGAGAGAGAATGCAGAAGCAAATGAAATAGAGTCAATTACCATAAGGAAATAATAATTAAAATAAGACTAGAATAGTGTAAAAGGAAACAGGAAGAAAAAGATGAAAATTGACTTTATTAGCTCTGGCAAGCATTAGAATATTTTATGTATGTCCATATGCATAAAATGAATTAAAATTGTCTTTAGTTATTTGTTGATTATTGTTTTTCTTAATCACAAATTTTTGACAACACCCATGGATATAAATGATTGTGTTAGGGTCATTTCAGGATGGGATCAGTATTTTTTTCTCTCTCTCTCTTCTAGAGTTCTATAGGTTTTCTTTGAAGCTGATGGTGTTCCAATCAGTGTGACAAAAAAGTAAGACAAAATCTTGAACATATCCCAGATGTTTGTTTTTATTTTTTAAGTGTCAGTTTATAGAAAGGCATCAACCATAATTATTTTTAAAGTATATTATACCAAAAAAACTTAAAACTTAATGTTTTCAACAAGACTGTTGCATTAATTAAAAAAATAAAGAAACATATGTAGTATTACTTTTCTTGTATATGTTTCCACTTATTTAAATTGCATTTAAATGTTTATGTCTGTGTGTATGTTTTGAGTGGGCATGTGTTTAATAACATACAGGTTGCAAGTTTACAGTGATGGAAACAAATGATACCATCTATAGTCTTCATTAAATTTGATTTAAACCCAAAACTGATTATTTAAGTAAAAGAATTCATTTGCATTCTAATTTATAACATATTTATACTAGAATATGTTTTTTGTACAACTTTTGGCCCTTACATACAAATAATGTCGTTTTCAAATGGATTCTTAGAAAAATTAAGCTGAACATTTAATTTAACTAAATCAGTTAACTACTATTTGTATTTTTTTATTTATTTTTTATTTTATTTTTTTAACGGGGTGACATCAATAAATCAGGATATATATATTCAAAGATAACAAGTCCAGGTTATCTTGTCATTCAATTATGTTGCATACCCATCACCCAAAGTCAGATTGTCCTCTGTCACCTTCTATCTAGTTTTCTTTGTGCCCCTCCCCCTCCCCCTTTCCCTCTCCCTTTCCCCCTCCCCCTGTAACCACCACACTCTTATCAATGTCTCTTAGTTTCACTTTTATGTCCCACCTACGTATGGAATAATGCAGTTCCTGTTTTTTTCTGATTTACTTATTTTGCTTCGTATCATGTTATCAAGATCCCACCATTTTGCTGTAAATGATCCGATGTCATCATTTCTTATGGCTGAGTAGTATTCCATAGTGTATATGTGTAATGAATGGGACTACATCAGACTAAGAAGTTTTTGCTCAGCAAGAGAAACTGATAACAAAATAAACAGAAAGCCAACTAAATGGGAAATGATATTTTCAAACAACAGCTCAGATAAGGGCCTAATATCCAAAATATACAAAGAACTCATAAAACTCAACAACAAACAAACAAAGAATCCAATAAAAAAATGGGAAGAGGATATGAACAGACACTTCTCCCAGGAAGAAATACAAATGGCCAACAGATATATGAAAAGATGCTCATCTTCTTTAGCTATTAGAGAAATGCAAATCAAAACTGCAATGAGATACCACCTCACACCTGTTAGATTAGCTATTATTAACAAGACAGGTAATAGCAAATGTTGGAGAGGCTGTGGAGAAAAAGGAACCCTCATCCACTGTTGGTGGGAATGTAAAGTAGTACAACCATTATGGAAGAAAGTATGGTGGTTCCTCAAAAAACTGAAAATAGAACTACCTTATGACCCAGCAATCCCTCTACTGGGTATATACCCCCAAAACTCAGAAACATTGATACATAAAGACACATGCAGCCCCATGTTCATTGCAACATTGTTCACAGTGGCCAGGACATGGAAACAACCAAAGAGCCAGTCAATAGATGACTGGATAAAGAAGATGTGGCACATATACACTATGGAATACTACTATTTTTTTAATAATAAGAATATTGATTATTCCTGAATCGTATTGTATTTTCCAGAATGTATTGTTAAAAGAAGTCCTGCTAGGGAACATATAACAAAAACTTCATCAGATGGAGAATTCAATTTCAAAAATTCATATATTTTCTACACACACATTTCAAATAAATTGTTTCATATTATTTAAATCAATTTAATATGGCAAGATAATGTTAGAAATCAAATCAAGAAAAAGAAATTTTGAGAAGTTCTTGTCATATAAAATAAATAGCAGCCTCAAAGGAAAATAAAGCAGTAAGGAGCATAATGGCAGGATCTTCCAGATGATTAAGTTATTGATTCGTATAATAACATTGAAGCACGTATCCTGCCTCTCCATATGTTTATACAGTGCCCTCTGATGTAATTATGTATACACACCTTGTTTGAAAAAATGCAATAAGAATGTTAAAATATTTGACCATATTATTAACAGAGTACATTCCAACCATGATCACTAACAAGCACATAAGATTGTGATAGACACTCCAGAAATACCAAGTTTCTATGACTACAAAAATAAATGACACCCTTGTTAAATGATTGTAACATTTCTTTCTCATTTTATTTACTAAAGTGAGATCTTTATAATGTGCTTACTTGATTGTGGCAGTTCAACTTAAATAAATTGCCCATTGAACAGTTATAAAGTGAAATATTTTCAAAACTGATTGAGTCTTTAGACTAACTCATTTGTAAAAATCAATTCCGGCATAGGAAAATATGTATGCTATATTTTATCACCATGGAACACTGATATTGGAAAGTAGTAATCACGTATCTAAGGAACAGTTTATAGAAACTATATTTTAAAACAATGGTGTCATTACAGCAATCATCCATAAACAAAAGAAACAAGTGACATGTAGTCATTTCAAATACACTGAAAGTGCAATTATATGGTAGAAATAACAATGCATTCATGTTTATTTTATTTCATCTTATGCTGTCAAGAACATAGATACACCTTAGCCCATGTTGAATTAGTAAACGAATATTTCTTTTAGATGCACCTGGGTATTCACAGCTCGGATAACAACAACTCAAAGAAATCCAGTCACTATAGATTGTATGCAATAAGATTTCACCACTCTTCTCTGGAATGTTTCACTATTTCAAGCTCTGTTATGTCTTTTCAAATTAAATAGTATGTCAGTTCCAGTCTTTATAATGCAATTTATCATTGAACATGTATATAGTTATAAAGATTATTTTCTAAGTGTCACATGTTGGAATAATTCTCTAGCTTCATATCAAGTGTGTAAACAAACATTACAAGGAAAAGAATGTCTTTCTTTAGTGCTTATTGAAAATCTATTTACATATACCAATCACTTACTTGGGTTAAAAAAAAAAAGTGTTTCTAAGTCCCTAGGCCTACTGAAAATCCTAGAAGGTAAGGCATATAATTTCACAGTTTTACACATGAAGTTAAAGTAAAAGGTTAAATAGGTCACCCATTTTCACAAAGACAGCATGGAGTCCACTAGGATTTAAACTAAGTGGGATAGGCTGGAAATGGCAATCTTATTCACAAAGCTATGTGGCATGAAACCCTGGGCTGACACTTGCAGCTCTCGTCTTCCCCAAAGTAACATAGTTATAGAACAACTTGCTGGTATTCCCCACGTTTTAGAAGATTTATCTAGATTCGTTCTTTTTTATTTTTATGATTCTCCGTGTCTTTTCTGTTCAAGAAATGTAGAGATGATCTCAGAAAGAATATTGTAAGTTTAATTTGGGTCTGGGAGAAGAAACATCCAGTGGAGTATGGGATTAAGAAAAATAAAAGGAGGCAAAGGAAAGGAAAAAAAATACCAGTTCATGCTAAATCAATAAACCTAAAGCCAATATTCTCTTGCCAAATTCAGACTGACTCTTCCTGCATTGGGTGTCTGAGCTAAAACACAAGGGCTACCTTCTGGATGGGAATTGATCTGAATGAGCTCATCTCTTAATAACAGGAAGACCTCCAAATATCAAAGAAAAGTCTCTTAAAAATAGTTCAAACTAATGTCCCACTCTATTCAAGTACCTGAAATACAGCAGCAAAAAACCCAAAAAAACTGAAATTAGAAACATGACTGCTACCAGTGTCTCAATCCCTGGGGAGGGTCTTTGCTGCCTCCTGCCTCTTTGGTAGGTCATACAAGATCAGTAAGTGGTCTCTTTCTCCGATAGTCTCTACCAGCACACAGACTCTTCACATCTGCCTAGTCGGGTAAATAAAAGAACTCAAGGAGAAACTATTCACTCTATTTCTGAAAATCAGCTTTAGGTAAAACACTCTTCAGCCTGAAAGGGAAGGGAAGAGAGAATTCACAAAGGCTTTATATTATATAACTATTCCACACAGATATAATACAAATACAGAATGGAACAATCAAAGGACACATGGAGGATAAAATCTAAGTGGAAAATAATGGGAGAAAAATTTAGAAAAGAAAGCAGTCAAAAAAAAAAAAAGAAATCAGTCAAGTGTCAAAGGAAATTTAGAAAATAAATGCATCCAGTACTAAACCAAATATAACATGAGATCCGTGGAAGAAGAACCTAATAATGAAATGATCCATTAAAAGGTGAGGTTGTAGGAGAGTTGGTAGTACTTAGAACGAAAGTGAAGAGAACGATGTCATTGCAGTAATAAAGGATACTATAGAAACAGGAAATCAGAACTGAAAGACCATTTCTAATGATAAAGCTGGAGATTATAACAGAGTCAAGACAGAAAGACAAAGCAAGGAAAGGGCTTTTGTGCATAAATGTTAGACTTTAGGAACAGAAACATATGGGAAATTAGAGGCTTCTTGATGCAGAAAGCAGAAGAAATATAATAAAAAAATTAAATATTTTCTTGAAGTTAGAAAATAACTGAATGTACATGTTGACAAGTTTCACTTTTTTCCCAGAAAAGTCAATAGAGAACATTCAGAACCAAAATATATCCTGCTGAAATTATTCAATTATAAGAATAAAAATAAAAAGAAATACCAAAGGCATGCAGACAAAAGAAGCAAATCACCCATAAAAGAGTAAGAGAGAGAGAGCCTAGGCTTCTTTAATACAATTGTTGTAGATTGTAGTCAAGTAATGGTGTTTTCACGGAAAAAGAGAGTAGATTGAAATTCCATTCCTAACCAAGTCACCATTAATCTATTAAAAGACAAAAAGACATTCTCAGATTGTCTGGGATTTTGGAGATATATTACTTGCAAAGAAATATTGATACAATTTGTACATCTAATATCCTAGTCAAAACAATAAAATTCTGACATGGCTGCAATTGTAGCTAAATAAAATAGCAATTTATAAGTAGGATAAACTGAAGAATAAAAAGGAAAGTTATTTTTTTAAGAAAGTAAAACAACGGTATGTTGTACACAAGTAAAACGTTAAGGAAAAAACATCAAATGAATGATCAGGCTAAAGTATAATTAAGAAATATAAAACAGACATATAAATCAAGTGATAATATTAAGATTTGAAAACGTGGAATTCAAGAAAAAAAAATGTAACGAAGAGAGTTCAAGATGGTGGTATAGGAGGATCCTGAGCTCACCTCCTTCCACAAACAACACATCTACAACTACCTATGGAATAATTCCCTCTGAAAGAGAATAAGTAACTGAATGAACAGAGCCTTCACAACAAGGGACAGCACCAAGAAGTTTAAGAAAATCAAAGGTATGACTTGTAGATGCCCTAAATAAAAACATAGAACATAGAACAGAGTTCAGTGCCCCGAGGCAAAAGCCACAGTGGCTCCACTGAACAGAGTACTGACCCCAGTACCATGCTGAACGCAGCACTAGAGGGATATAATTAACAATTCTAATTAATCAATAGGTGGATGCTCAATGGATAGAACATTGGACTGGGACACAGTTTACAATAATAGTAAGAGAATTTAACATCACATCCAGACAGAACATCAATAAGAAATCATTGACCTTATATGACACATTTATTCAGGGGGACTTACAAGATATTTACAGTATATTCTATCCAAAGGAAGAATAAAATCTTGCCATTTGTGACAACATGGGTAGACCTCAAGGGTATTATGCTAAGTGAAGTAAGTCAGAAAGAGAAAGAAAAATACCACATGACAAGCAATCAAACAGAAAAACAAATAGGCTCGCAGATACAGAAAAAATAGCCCTGATGTTTTACAGGAGTGTGTTAAGGATGAGCAACGTAGGCAAGGGATATTAAGAGATACAAAATTTCAGTTATAAAAATAAGTCACAGGAATGTAATGTACAGCATAGGGAAAATATTCAGTAATATTGTAATAACTTTATATAATGACAGTTATCAGACTTATAGAGGTGATCATTTTATAAGGTATATAAATACCAAATCATTATGTTTTAAACATGCAACCAACATAATATTGTATGTTAGCTACACTTCAATAACTATTAAAAATATATATTACGGACCAGAAAAGAGTACTTTATTTAGAAATAATGTCTAAAAAGAACACAAAATTGTTATTAATATGTCCCCACATAAGTATAGTCAATTTTTTAATCAATGATATGTGAAAGACAATTGTCAAATATACAGATACACAAGAGTATTCAGCTTTATTTCATATATATAAGAATACATTTCCATCAATTATAAGAACAAATATAAAAACAAACAATAATCTGAATAATATTATTATGGTTGATTTAAAGAAAATATAACAAATGCAAACAACAGAAAATACATCTTCTCAAGAATCAATAAAATATACATTAATCAGCAGGAAAAAATATTCTGCTATTTAGAACTAATTAATAATGTAATTAAAATTCTTAACTGAATGTTACCTGAACTAGTACTCTAAAAGAATGCTCTCATTTGTTTTTTTTTAATATTCATAATTAGTTTACTCAATTTTCATATTAATGCCTTAAAAAGAAAACATTTTTTACTTGGCCTTTTAGACCTGGTGTATATGATTGTATAAAATGAGGCATTTAAAAAGGGTTTTTTTTTTCTTTTTTCTTTCTTTTTTTTGCGAAGGAGATTCAAAGTACTTGCATATGTGCTTCAAATTCTGGGAAGCAGCATGGAATGTCAGTGATTGATGAGCTAGTTATTTCAGAATTCCATTTTATGATAGTATTTCAGAAATGTTAAGTCTTGTGGCAGTTTTGCCAGATCAAAAAGCTGTAATTCAGTGACGACAATAATGCTGAGAGCAGTGAGTTCTGGCCCATAGTTTGATGCCATCTTTACATTTGCAGATCAATCCCCCCCCCCCCCCCGTACACCACTGTCACATAAAAAACACCCCATTGCACTGTAGAATTTGGCATGATTGCTTAAGAGGCCTGGATTGAACTGGCATTAATTAGCTCTGTCATGCTATTATTCATTCCCCATGAATTTGCTCTTACCATTCAGATCAGGGATGAATTCACTAGCACAGCAGAATGTAGAAACAATATATGATCTACTTGCTTGTATTTCGTCTCGTATTCCTCTTACAGAGAAAGATCAGTGGTGTAGAATTTAATGCACTCTAAATTTTATTCCACCCTTTGTATTCCCCTTTGTGCCTTTCTTAGCACAAAAAATTCACACGTTTAAGACTACCCCCATTTGGAAAATTGCAACTGAAACTCCACTCTCTTTCTTCTCGCTCTATGGCAGTTTTGTTTTATTCTCTTAGTCAGATTCTTCTCTACCTATCACATCCTCCTTCTGACAAAGACCCCCTCTTGGGTTTAAATGTTTGAGAAGTATTTCTTCCTGTCTCCCTACATGAGGTCAGATATCTATTACTGATTATTCTGAGTTGGGAACCCCTAAAACCAAGAATATCTAGTTCATTACAATACACTTAATTAAGTAATAAGGAAAAGCAATTATTCAATAGGTTATATAATGGCTTTAGGGGTAACAGTATTGATTTTAAAGCTATTGCTGATCATCTGAAAACATTTAATTGGCCAGTATGTCTGGTGGAGACCTTATTCTTTTATTAAAATTTGTATGATATATACATACAGGCAAAAATACAGGATAAAGAGGGAGTCTGATTAGTACCATAAAGTGTAGACAGTCTCAGATTGTGTATTTTAAAAATGCTTGAGAAACACCATATAATTTTTTTTTCTAAGGAGTCTGAAACATAGATTAAAGAATAAATAAGTTCCCTAGAATGTCTTTGTTAAAATATGTTACTGGAAGTTGTTTTATGTGTTCTACAGTTTCATAATATTGGAAGTTATTCATTAAGAAGTTTTAAATTGCTAGTCACAGAAAACTGTGACTCTAGCAACCACAACAACAAAATACATATCTCTTCTAACAAAAAATCATTAGGCAAGGTAGCTACGCACTAGCTTAAAATGAAAACTTTTTCCAGACAATCTGAAAATATCTTCACATATTTTATTGGCCAGCATAGTATCACATTTTCAAGATTAAACTAATCACTGGCAAGGAAAATAGAACCACCATGTTTGGCTTAGGCAAATCACTAACTACTTCCAGATCTAAAGATAGTGTCATCCTTCATAGAGTCACAATGAGGATCTTGCCATCAAAGAAGAGTTAGGAAGGCAAACCGGTGTCTGCAGGATTGGTTTGCTGAATGTATGGCTAGAGGCCGCCACCGTCGTCGCCATGCACATGCAGGTTCTTATTGAATTTGGAGACAGTAAAGAAACAGCGGAGCCAAAAATGTTGGGCCGTTTCTTTAAAGTCTCGCACTGGCTGATGAGCAAACAGGCAGGGAAAACACTTCCCTTTCATTCAGGGTTCTCTAAGCCCTGACAACCAGGAGTATCTTCTCTGGGTTCTCCTAGAATCAAAGGCCCCCAGAAGCCTCAGTAGGGCTGCCAAAGCCCCTCAGCTCTGGTTCCCCATCTGCACACCTTCTCTTTCCTTGCCAACATGGTTTCTTCTTCAGCACTCTGCATTTTCTTTTCTCTCACTGCGCAAACATGGCATCTTTCTTTTTCCCAGCATTCTCTTTTTTCAAAATTTTCTGGCATAGAAACTTCTCCTCCATCAAACATTAGCACAACAATGGCCCTTCCCAAGCAGGAAGGTAATTTGCAATTTCACAGATCACATATACCTGGGGCTGCTCAGCCTCCAATGTAAACTATAAGTGAGCAAACATAAAAATCATATTTTACAAACTTATTTGACCAACACTGAATTAACTAATACTAATTCATATATTGTTTCTTATGAGAATAAAACCCAAGTCAGATAATTATCTTTTTTTTTTTTAAGTGAGAGTAAGAAAGATACAGAAAAAGACTCCTACATGGCCCTGTCTGGGATCCACCTGGCAACCCTGTCTGGGGCCAATGCTGTGCCCATCTGAGGCTGTGCTCACAACTGAGCTCTTTTTAGTGCCTGACACAGAGGTTTGGTGTAGTCATCCTTAACCCCCAGGCCAACTTACTCTAATAAATCAGGCCATGGTTGCAGAGGAAAAGAGAGAGAGGGAGAAGGGTGAGGGAAAAGGGGGGAGAAACAGATGGTTGCCTCTCCTGTGTTCCCTGAACAGGGAATCAAATCTAGAAATTCCACATGCCAGGTTAATGTTTTACCACTGAGCCAACTGGCCGGGGTTATAAATGATCTTTAGTGGCATTTAGGACCTTGATAGGACAAAAGAGACTTTATATCTGAGGCAAATAATAAGGGATCAGAGACCAGGGAAAGCATTCCTAGTATAAAGATCACTTACTTCTCTGACAAATGTTTGTGTTAATAAAAGGTGGCAAAGGGGGTTAGAAAGATTAAAAAAAAAAGGGAAAATGAGGGAGCTGCAACCACAATGTTTCAATAGACAAATTTATTTTTGTATTTTGTTTTTCATTTAAACCAGGACAAAAAAAATTGAAAAAAAATATTTTCTCCCCATTTCAGATTCTAGGCAATGTTGTTTCTTCTATATTTTTTTAATCTTAATTCTGTTATACAATTAAAAGGAGTTCTAAGCGATGGCAATATAGCAGTGAATAAAATGTGTAGGATTTTGAATTCATCAAGGATCCCTTTCCTCAAGAAGTTTAAACAGAAAATGTTATGTATAATAAAACAACCAATAGTATTAGAGTATTAAGAAAGCAGATACTGTAAAGGGAAATAAAAAAAGAACAATATATATAATGAATAACTAAATAATATAAATATAATTTAAAATTTGATAAATTCTATAAAAAGCAGACAAAAATATTTATATAAGGTAGAGAAATGAAGATGAAGAGTGCAGGCGGAACACAATTTTAAACAGGGTATTTAGTTGAAATAATATTTGAGCAAACACTTTCTATTGCTCAAATCACCTCTCTCTTAATGTTAAGTTGTAATGCAAGTATGAAGCATTTAAGATATTGAACAGACCTCATGAATACCAAAATATATCATTTTATTTAATAGGAATATATTTTATTAAACTATGCTTGTTAACTATGTTACAAAATTTTGTGTTTTTTCTTTAAATATTTCTAACGGTAGCTTTTAGTTACTCCTATGTATTAAAAATCACCAGGCCCTGGCTGCTTGGCTCAGTGGTAGAGCATTGGCCGTGTGGAAGTCCCAGGCTCAATTCCCATCCAGAGCACACAGTAGAAGTACCCATCTGCTTCTCCACCCCTCCCCCTCTCCTTTCTCTCTATCTCTCTCTTCTCCTCCCACAGCCAAGGCTCCATTAGAGCAAAGTTGGCTCAGGTGCTGAAGATGGCTCCATGCCTTCCATCTCAGGTGTAGAATGGCTCCGCTTGCAACAGCAAAATGCCCCAGATGAGCAGAGCATCACCTTCTAGTGGGCTTGCTGGGTGGATCCCAGTTGGGTGCATGTGGGAGTTTGTCTCTCTGCCTCCTCGCTTCTCACTTCAGAAATACACACACACACACACACACACACACACAATCACCATATAGATTAACTTTTTTCTTAAATTATGACTTGTTCTAGGTTTATTCAAGGTATTATGCCTTTCTGTGAGTTCTGTTCAATCAATTCTGTATTCAAAACACTTAGCTTTTCAGTTAACTAAAGTAGAACCTCCTTTTCTTATTTTCTGGAAAGGATTTCTTCCACTACAGAGAATATAAACTTGGCAAAAAGGGCAGAGGTTTATGAAGAATTGAGAGAAATTTTCATCCCAGTTATCAATCAAAATAGTCATTGATCCAGGTAATAGCAAATGTTGGAGAGGCTGTGGAGAGAAAGGAACCCTCATACACTGTTGGTGGGAATGTAAAGTAGTACAACCATTATGGAAGAAAGTATGGTGGTTCCTCAAAAAACTGAAAATAGAACTACCTTATGACCCAGCAATCCCTCTACTGGGTATATATCCCAAAAACTCAGAAACATTGATACGTAAAGACACATGCAGCCCCATGTTCATTGCAGCATTGTTCACAGTGGCCAGGACATGGAAACGACCAAAAAGCCCATCAATAGATGACTGGATAAAGAAGATGTGGCACATATACACTATGGAATACTACTCAGCCATAAGAAATGATGACATTGGAACATTTACAGCAAAATGGTGGGATCTTGATAACATGATACGAAGTGAAATAAGTAAATCAGAAAAAACCAGGAACTATATTATTCCATACGTAGGTGGGACGTAATAGTGAAACTAAGAGACATTGATAAGAGTGTGGTGGTTACGGGGGGGAGGGGGGAATGGGGGAGGGAAAGGGGAGGGGGAGGGGCACAAAGAAAACAAGATAGAAGGTGACAGAGGACAATCTGACTTTGGGTGGTGGGTATGCAACATAATTGAATGACAAGATAACCTGGACTTGTTATCTTTGAACATATGTATCCTGATTTATTGATGTCACCCCATTAAAAAAATAAAATTATTAAAAAAAAAGAAAAAAGAAAAAAGAAAACTAGATAGAAGGTGACAGAGGACAATCTGACTTTGGGTGATGGGTATGCAACATAATTGAATGACAAGACAACCTGGACATGTTTTCTTTGAATATATGTACCCTGATTTATTGATGTCACCCCATTAAAATTAATAAAAATTTATTTATAAAAAAACAAAAACAACAAAATAGTCATTGATCAATCTTAGTGATCAAAAGTTTAAAAATCACCTTTGTATCCAGCTAGCTTTCTAGAGAGGCTATTGATTTATTTTATGTAAAATATAAAAAGTTTTACCCTTAAGAATAATTATAATTTAATCAATATTTGTTTTATGTATTTTGATACCAGAATCTCTGGTATCAAATCTTCTACAATCTCTGGATACCTAATGCTGTTATTTCCTAGACCTTCTTGGTGGTCAGTTGCCCTTCCCAGACTGCATAAGCACTGAAGTTTGGAATTTCTTATTCACCGTTCACTCTTTAGATAGATCTTTTGTTCATGCTAGGAACAAAATGCTAAGTACCAATTTAGCAGATCATTTTTGCACAGAAGTACACGTAGAAAAGAATATTATAATTTATCAATTAAAAGGGTCATATTTTTTTCAAGAATTTTGCATATTTTAATCCAGATCGATACAGTGGATACTAATAGAAACACTAGAGACATTATAGAGAGCAGGTGTGATTTAAATCCCAGGTCCAGCCAGAATAGAGAAGTCCCATTCTATAGGAAATGTTTTCATATTCAATTTTTTAAAAAAAATTTCTCATCCCTGAAAATTTGAATTATAGTATAATAGAGTAGGAAAAAAATTTCCAATAATTTTGGAAATTTTATGCAACAGTTTTAGTTGATTGATATTGTGGAAGTTTTATTTTAAGGGATATTATTCTCAACTAAGGTATTAGCATCCCCTAACAAGTATGTTTGGAAATGTGGAGGGTATTTTAGAAGTAACATGGTTTGAGTGGGTGTTGGCACTAGTGGATGAAGCCAACCATGCTAGGTATTCTCTTTATGATATACTCTCCTACTTAAAATGTTAAAAGTGTCCCCATAGAAATACATTGGTAGAGGCAGTGAAGAGGTATAGAAAAAGAGGCCTTATAGTCAATATTATTGAAAATATAATGACACCTGGGAGAAAAAGTGGGGGTAAGTGAGAAAAGAGGAACAAATATATGGTGATGGAAAATTATTTGACTTTGGGTGATGGACACACAATGCAATCAACAGTTCAAATACTATTGAGATGTTTACCAGAAACCTATGTACTCCTATTGATTAATGTCACCTTATTAAATTAGATTTCAAAATAAAAAATGGTGACAAAAACCAAGGGTATTATGACAACATTAAAGGAAGAGGAAAGGAAGTACAAATGGGGAAATTACCTGTACTATTTCAAATATAGAAATAGATAACTTTTTTATACCTTTGTATTTAATGCAGCAACTCTAATTTTTAAATGGAGAAAAGTGAAACGCAGAGAGATTAAATAACACTGGGGAACAAAGCTTTTGTTACATCCACAAAAATACTTGTTCTTACCTAATTTGAGTGTGTTGATCTAAAATCTGACAGTTTTTCTCTGTAAGCTACAGTTTTTTTTGCAGTTCAAGATTTTAGGTTTTCATCCTATTGTAAAATTTTCAACATTTAGTTTAACATAATGAAGTACAATGTCTTCTTGGGCATCATCTTTGTGAAAATATAACAATTTATATAATGCAGTAAATACACTAATACACTAAAAATATGATTGCATTAAAATTTGTCTACAATTTTAAAATAGAACATATTAAAACACTTATTTTAATCATAAAATTTGCACAAAACTTATTTAAATTCTATTCAGGCAAAAATTTGCGTTTGCAGATCTTGCGTTTGTATACTTGTTGAGGACAATCTCGTTTGATGCTACAGCAGTAGTCTGCTCATCACTGACAGTTCCAAGATTTTTGGGATACTTATCAAGGTGACAGTTAAGAAAATGAATCTTAATGCTCATGTTACATCCAATGTCGTGGAAAGCCAACAGCATCCTTTAAATCAGAAGTTCATAATTTTCTGCTTTTTTGTTGCCAAGGAAGTTCTTTGTAACTGCCACAAAAGACTGCCATGCTGCTTTCTCCTCCTTATTCATCTTCTTGGCAGATTCTTCATCACATATGAGGGTTTGAATTTGGGGTTCATCTAATACACCTGTTTTTATCTTCTTGAAAGACAAGGCAGGAAAAGCAGAAATAATATGTTGGAAGCATTCACTTTCTCTATTCAAAGCCTGAACAAACTGCTTCATTATGCCAAGTTTGATGTGAAGTGGGGGAAAAATGATCCTGTCTCAATTAACTACAGGTTCATTCACAATATTTTGCATCCCTACTTCCAGAGCTTCACATTTTGGCCACTCCTTCTGTGTCCAGTGTTTCTCCCGAGCTCGGCTGTCCCACAAACACAGAAAGCAAGGATACTTCGTGAAACTTCTCTGTTGTCCTAGCAGGAAATTTACCATTTTAATATCCACACAAGTGATCCAGTTATGCTCCTCATACTTCAGAAAGTCGAGGACAATTTTTATGTCATTATAATCTTCTCACAGATGAACTGAATAACCAGGTGGTACCACTACATAAACATTACCGTTGTGTAGGAGAACACATTTCAGACTCTGTTTAGAGCTGTCAAGAAATAGCTGCGCCTGACCTGTGGTGGCATGGTGGATAAAGCCTCGACCTGGAACACGGAGGTCGCTGGTTTGGAACCCTGGGCTTGCCCAGTCAAGGCACATATGGGAGTTGGGAGTTGATGCTTCCTGCTCCTGCCCCCTTGTGTCTCCCTTCTCTCTCTCTTTCTCTCTCTCTCTTTCTCTCTCCTTTCTCAAATGAATAAATAAAATCTTAAAAAAAAATTTTTTTTAAAAAGAAATAGCTGCCATTCTGTTGGACTGTAAGTGGTAACACCTGGCTGGCTGAGAAGACTACTGATATCATGACAGTAAACAAAGTGTTTGTCTTCGAGAAAAAGTCCACAAAAATTTGTTCATGCTTCCTGAAATGGGCTATTTTAACTGACTGGTGAAGTGCATTCTTTTCTTGAAGCTGGAGGCTAATAACTCAGCTGCTTTCTTTGATAGACCCAAATCTCTTACTAAGTCATTCAATTCGGGTTGGCTACATTGCTAAGGGGTTAATGACTGCTTGGCATCAGAAGACCCTACAGATTCTATAACCATTTCCTCATGCATCTTATCAAAACACCATGTTCACTTTCTACATCCTTAGAAGAAATAAAACCATTGAAAACTGAAACCGGGAGTGTTTCAGAATGTGAGATAGGTCATATTGCTGAAGTAATATTAGGATATGTGATCATATGCCATTTTTTCTTGCCAGTGCCTTTTGTATGGATCAGACAGAAATAACAGTCACCGCTGTGGTACTTAGGTTCAAGCCAAACCATGGGAATACCAAAAGGTATTCCTTTGCATTTTTCTTTTGTCCAGTCATGAAGCCTTTCCTCACAATTATGACACACAATATGAGGAGCCCAATTCTTGTCTTGATTGCCAAGGGGAACCTGAAAATAGGCAATATATTGGGTTGGGGAATAAGTTCATAGTGTTTTTACTGAAGACTTTTATTTAAACAAAAAACAATAATTATATCAATAAGTTAATCAATTATATATTCGCCGTTGCTGTTTACAACCTCTTCCCACCTCTCGACCAATTTGTTGATGCTGTTCTGCCAAAAATCACCTGGTCTGGTGTCAAATAAGCTGTTGAGCCAGTTTTTAAGGACCTCTTTGTTATTGAAGGTAACGCCCTTCATATGGTTTGACAAGGAGTGGAAAAGATGGTAATCGGTCGGTGCAAGGTCCGGAGAATACGGCGGATGCTGAAGGACCTCCCATTCGAGCTCTTGGAGTGCGGCTTTGATGACTTGTGCAACATGGGGCCTGGCGTTATCGTGAAGGAGTATGGTTTGACCATGTCGGTCAGGTCTTTTCAGTTGAATAGCCTCATTCACGCGGTGTAGCTGGGCAATGTAGAGCTCCTTGTTGACCGTGGTATTCTTTTCGAGCATTTCCCAATTCTTCATCGAATTCAGAAGGCCTTCCGCTGCGGCACGTGTCATCGACGTCAAAATCGCCATTTTTGAACTTTGCAAACCATTTCCGTGCTGTAGACTCACCTATGACACCTTCTCCATACACGTCGCAAATGTCCCGGGCTGCTTCGGCAGCTTTTTGACCTCGATGAAAAGCAAAGAAGAGCAGGTGTCGAAAATGTTGATTTTTGCCTCCTGGGTATTCCATTTCTAAGCCTCAAAATAATAAAAATTTAAATAACTCAAAAATACAATTAACATAGTTTTGTAAGCAGAAAGAGTTTTATCAAATGAATACTTACCCTTTGCCAAACAGCAAACAAATCGTACAATAAAAGAAAATATAAAAACGCTACGAACTTATTTCCCAACCCAATATGAATGTGTCACAAATGATGAAATAATGCGCCTCTGACGTTGAAGTGTGTAATAGCCACATATATATCAGAAAGTGTCAGGACTATTCTTACATTTACGCCTACTTGAAGAAGCCATGATTCAATCTTAAAACAAAATAAGAGGATGTTTTTATCAGATAATAATTTTTTACATTTAAAAACGACTATAGTTATGTAAGAGTGATGTTTGTAAAACATTAATTGCCTATGGTTATGTTCAATCCAAGAGTTGTTGCCCTTTAATTCCAATTTAAAAATCAATGCATTAACTGTAACAAAAAGAAATTAAAATTGCATAAACACTAGAGCATGGCCTGACCTGTGGTGGCGCAGTGGATAAAGCGTCGACCTGGAAATGCTGAGGTCGCTGGTTTGAAACCCTGGGCTTGCCTGGTCAAGGCACATATGGGAGTTGATGCTTTCAGCTCCTCCCCCCTTCTCTCTCTCTGTCTCTCCTCTCTCTCTCTCTCTCTCTCTCTGTCTTTCCCTCTCCTCTCTAAAATGAATAAATAAAAAATTTAAAAAAAGAGTCAAAGACATTAAAAAAAAACTAGAGCATGCACCAAAAAAAGATTTCAGATTTGGAATCAGCGATGCAGAAATATATAGAAACAATTCTAAAACCTCATGCAACAGAAAATGAAAAAAGATTTGTTCCCCAGGGATTTATAAAAATGCAACATAGTAGTGAATGATGGAGCCAAGAATTAAACACAGTTGCATTGAACTCCAAAGTTCACATCAAAACACTGTTCCAATATCTAATATAATCTACTTATTTTTCAAAACTTATAAATATTGTGTATGAATATAAATACTTTCATCACAAACTTGGGGTTTTTTTTGGTTTCAGGTTTTGTATAAAATATTGAGTGAAAATAACATTGTTATTCATAATATCAAAAATACATATGTGTGAAGTAATACTATTTTATTATTCTTTCAGAGGTTAAGAGGATTAGTATGTTACAATGTGAAAGGTACAGTTGATGATATCATATGGTACATTAATTTACTCCATCGTTGGGTCTAACTTATGGCTTTCTTGTAGCCCAGCTATTGATCCTATAACTTATTTCCTCTTTTGAGCTGGTTTTAAACTACCTTGTGACTGCTTTGGCCACTCATGATGTGCCTGCCTTATTTTTCTTGGTTCCTCTTTATACTCTGCTACCAACATGAGAATGAATTTGGACCAGCTACTAGATGATAAGGCATCATGTTCAGCATAGCCCAGTTATCTTATTCAAGGCTGCTCTAGACCTCTCTATTAGCAAGATGACCTAAAACATATATAACAGGCCAGACTAGGTCAGCAAATTCATTTAATACTTCTTCAACTATATGCCGACATGATATATGGCTGAGCAGAGAAGAGATCAAAATTCTGGCTGACCCATAGCCTCATGAGCATTAAAAAAAAACTTATTTTAAGTCATTACATTTTATGGCAGTTTGTTACCTAACAATAGCTAACAGATATGGATGATTTTAAGGCATGATTTTTAAAGCCCGGTGTTAATGTCCAATGAGAACCAAACTACTCTCAAGTTCTCAGGAACTTGAAACCCTGAGTGCATCAATATACCATATTCTAAATGTAGATTCTGGCAAACCTGTCCAGGGAACAAAAGCATCAACAGCAGGGTAGCTCTTTCAGGAAGCTTCAGTAGAGTCAGAAGGCATCTACTTAGGGGAATATCAATCAAGGAAGAATATGGTACACCCTTCTTGAGACATTAGCAGAAAGACTCATATGTTAAAATAAGAGAGCCCCTTAAGGTATTCTAGAATATGAAAGTTTCTTTGAGTCATGCTTTTGGAATTAGAGTCACTATATTGAAACTTAAAATCAAACGTCTTCGAATTTTGGATGCTTAGAATGATAAAAGCTTTCACTTACCAGTTATAAAGAAAAGCTATCTTTCAATGGAATTAATAAACCTGTCTAAGATGGTTCAACTGAAGCCACGATGTTTGTCCAAATAACTTCTTGGCATCCTTCCCCAGCCATAAATACATCATTTTAATCACAAGGAATCATTACCAGAAGAATTGTCTATACAGTACATCAGGTTATTACTCAGTGTAAGAGCTTAACATTTTTAGGTTAAGTCAGCTTCAGCATTCAATACATTTTACTAAATCCCTAGAGCCAATTATTGAGCAATTGGCATGCAATCAACCTTGAAGCAATCTTCAAAGAAAGAGAAGGTTTAAGTAGGAGGATCTGAAGACTGGAAATGACAATAATCACATTTTGTGGTCAGGAGACATTTGTTGTTGCTGTGAGGTCTTCCGAAGATAAACATGACTAGAATCCACAACGAATGAATAGCTGACATCAGCAAGGCTTGTACCATGTCCTACGTAAACAGATCGGTTGGGATGAGAAACTTCCAAAATTTAATCACATTGTCATTTTCAGAGAAAATTCTTACAGCCCCACTGTTACCCAAATTAGGAAAGAGGTGAAGAAGAAAACATTGAAATTCGGATAAATCATCTTATTTTTTTACCAAAATATCATCTTTCTTGGTTTGGAATTAAGTGGGTGGCTCAGCCACACAGGAATTTTTCTATGAGTGTTCTGGAAAACAAAAGACTAAGAAAAATCTTTATGAATAAGTCCTGGATTCAGGGTTTATTACTTTGTTCCATGTCTTTAGTGATATTTTACAAAAAAAAAAAAGATTCAGGTATTTAGTTCATAAAAATATATGATGTGAAGTTTACAAGTGTGTGGTTTCTATTACAAGTCAACTCCTGCCATAGAAAATACTCTATGAACATTTTTTTTTGCAGTTTAAAGCTTATTCAAGTCCGTGATATTGGGTCACTTGTTTCAAGCATAAATACTGAATAAAATCAATTTCATTTAAAATAAAAGAACTCAAACATCTATTTCGTTTATATTATTTTAACAAAATATTATTTATATAAATAATAGAAGCAAGACTTAGTCTGCTCTATTGCAAACACTGTAGTATAGATACTCCAAATTCTAAAAGGTATCTCATTAGGCTAACAGTCTAGGCTAATGAAACTTGTTGCTTGGAACATGAAGTCAATACTAACTATAGGTGCGTATTTCAACATAGCCAACACAATAAATTTTCTGCTTTTGCCACTATATCAAATATACTTTTTTGTCTTACTCAGTTAACAATCTCTCCAATGCTCCATTTTCTGACTTCCCAGTGAGCCAAAACAACCCCACCTATGCTTGTTTCCTTCCTATAACATTTCTAGGAAGCCGAAACAGCCCTCCTAGGCTCCCTCCTGTTGCTTTTTTTTTTTTTATCTGAAGCCCTTCTTTTTTTCATTGTTCTCAGCTTCAATAAGCATACTCTCAGAAAATAAAATAAAAGATTCCTATATATCATAAAGGAATATGAATATCCATGAGAATATTAATATATATCTATACGTTCCAGCAAACATGTTTGTACTTATGGATATATATACTCTTAGAGCTGGAATCTAATATGCATGTTAACATTGCTATGTTTATTTCAATGTTTACTGCCATATCAAATAATATACTGGAATAATGCCTTGACACTTGAGCCACTAGAAACGCATCTCTAGTTTTAAAGTCAAATGGATTTTCTATTATTATTCTACATCTTAAAATCTCACTATATTTTAGTTTGTTTTGTATATTGACTCAATCTTTTTTTATAGCTTATTGTGTTTTTTTATTTTAAAATTGTCTTTTTGTTTCCTGATGAATGTATCTTTATCACATCATAGAAGTTAGCTTTTTTTCCCAAGAATTGTTTTCTCACTAGATGACAACCTTATTACTACATATGATACAAGTAGTTGAGAAAGTTGACTATACATACGTTTATGTATGAAAAAAAATATTCAGAAAGTGCTTTTGACGAGACTATAACTTTGCAGGGCTCTCTAAGGACTATTTTATAATAAGCATTGTATTAGGTACCTTTATCACTCCCTGTCATACATATTATAATGCCCTGTCATATATATTATAATGTCGTATATATTATGAACAGCAAACATTCTTTCTAAAACAGAGGAAAAAATGTAAAGAGAAACCAACCACACTAATTCCAGTTTTAAACAGTTTAAATATTGATTTAAATCTTCAGAACCCAAATGCAACAATGCAAAGAAGTTTCCCTTAAAACCTTGAACTTCATCAATAGTCAAGGTAAACACTCTTGTAAGCCTCTTTCTTTCATAGACACACTAGATCTAAAAAATAGTACTTTCTTATTTTCTCCACTGAAAATATTTTTTGAAGAAAAATAAAGACAAGATAAAATAACAGTGATAGTAAAAATATCCCAGACTTGATTAGCCAGACTACAGCTAAATTCCCCTTCATTGCAAAAAGGTTAAAGATACAATTAAAAAAGAGTAATTTATATTTTAGAGACTATCACTTTTCAGTTTTATTTTTTAATATTAAAATATAATTTTCTCACATGGATCTGAATACATTCTAATTGTGATTTTTTTTGGCATGTTTTTATACACCAAATTAAACTTAGTCTTTTTGAATTTGATTTCAAACACAAAACTGAGTCTGTTTATATTTTTGGCTTTGAACTTTTTATAGTATTTCTATTTTACTTTTTAATTTTTAACACAGTGAAAGCAATTAATGTGTTTAATGAACCAATATATATAACGTTATGCCATTCATAAATATATTTCTCCCCTCTGGGTGAAAGTTATTTGAAAACACAGCTGCAATAAACCTGCTTATTTGCACTGTAAACATTTAAAAGTACAGTTACTATAAAAATAACAGTAATTATCCAAGATCATTATAAAAGTTTTTGTTTATTTTTTTCTCCATAATACAGGTCATTCAAACTAACTCTTATTTAGTCCAGACCAATTAACATCTGCAATAGGTTTTGAGTAACAGCCAATACAATTAAAATACAAGTTAAAATTGTTATGCAGAATACGTTACACATATATTAATTGGGTTTAGAGGGTTGACCTTGATTGATAATATAGCCCAATTAACACAATTATTTAACCATCATTTGTATAGTATTTTGTGGTGTCTTTGCTGCAAAAGATTCTAATTTTGTAGTATAATTGGGTTTTAGTTGGAAGATTACTGGTTACAGTACAAATAATCTGAGAAAATTTCAACTTCATCTCAGTAAGTCATCTTCAGAATAATAATCGCTAGGTGACAATAAAAATATTAGTATTTGCATTGTGTCAGAAAGGAGTTTTATAAAACTCAAGAAGCAAACCACAAATATTTCATGCTGCTCAGTGTGAGTCAATGAAGTGGTGCTTAGAGAATAGATCCAGCAGATGCTTTTCAACCTTCATATATTGTTACTTTTTTAAGTCTTGTGTGTAAATAAGTGGCTGGTTATGATTTAAATATTGGATGTATCATTAAATTTATTTTAAAGATATCAAGCTATGTGGCTTTGAGAGAAAAAAGTTTTCAGAGTTCAAGTAGAAAATGGATTATGTTTTAATCCACAAAATCTTGTACTTCAGCCCTCAATTAGGCTTTGTGTTAACTATACAATTACATGTTTTGAGCCTAGGAATGAATCTATGGCTAGTCCTCCCGGTCATTTTTCTTATATTTTCCCCACAGGATAACACAAGAGGTAAGATGGATGAGCTGCCACTTTTCCACAGAGGGATGCCGGGGAGATACAGACATTCCTGATGTACATCTTGGCATTAGCTCTAGACTGGCATCAGACTCTTCAAACTTTCCTTAAATAATACTGATTAAGGTTTTATATTCTGTGACGATGCCAACCTCCACTCTTGACTAGCTCTCTTTTGTCAAGTTTTGGGATGAATTTGAATACAGTTTTGATTTGTAGGCTTATTCAATGGCAGGGGGGATAAAGCTGCTTTGTTTTCTTCTGGTCACACACATTCCTTGCCTTTCCCAAGTTACCACCATCCTCAAACCTCAGGAGGTATTTAGATCGGGTAACAATCAAGTCCCTAAAGCAAACTTCTTTAAAATATCAAAAATCGATTTTTCACAGTTATTCAAAAATGCATAATAATTCGAAGTCTGTCTACTGGGAAGTATCACTATCTCAACCACATGGTCCCTCCCGCTTGCCCGGTGTCCCTGTTAGAACAGTGAGTGTCAGCCTTTGGTGCACAGACTTGAGGCTGGTTCACTGGGAAGAGTAGCACATGCTGTGAGCACCCTGCCTTAGGCAGTCGTGCTACATTCTATTTTTTTTTTTTTTTGGTAAGAATTTATTTGAGCCGAATTGACAACATATAGGGGGAGCAAGATCTCAAATGCTCCGATTTCATTTCTTTTTTTAATCTTATTTTTATTAATTTTAATGCAGGGACATTGATAAATCAGGGTACATATGTTCAGAGAAAACATCTCCAGATTATTTTGACATTTGATTATGTTGCATACCCGTCACCCAAAGTCAAATTGTCTTCCATCACCTTCTATCTGGATTTTTTTTGTGCCCCTCCTCTCCCCCCACCCCCTCTCTCTCCTTCCTCGCCCCCATCCCACCCCCCACCCCACCCCTGTTACCATCACATTCTTGTCCATGTTTCTAAGTCTCATTTTTATGTCCCATCTATGTATGTATTCATTCTTTTGGGACACTGGCACTTTTGTTACTCCCTCTGAACTAAAATTATGCTTGAAAGCTTGATAATTTGATAAAGTTTTTAACTGTGAGCTGTAAAATGTCAGATTCCTCCTTAGTTTGGTGTAAAACAACATTACTTTCCCTACAAAGAGCACACTGAAGTGATTAGTTAAAAAGTATCCTGTTAAAAGGTTGGGCTACGTGTATTCTCTCTCCTTTTCTTTCCCTCTCTCTCTGTTCTGTAGCATCTTCCAGAAGCAGCTAAATAATGGAGACATTTTACTCTTATTATATGAGGTGAAGAAAGCTGAAAGCCTGCCACATGCCTGCAAAGGATCATCACTTACCTTAGAAATTGGGTTTGTATTCATGTGCTGCCTTTAGCTATTTCAGTTCACATTACCAAGCATGTGCTCCCTTGCATACGTCAAGAATGCTGACACCAGAGATTTTACTCTTTTTTTTTATTCAGGTTACTATAATAAAGCCTTGCGCCGGCTATGATGGAAGATAGAGTCATTATCTTATTAAGAAAGTTATGAAATTAGAATAAAAATTCTCAAAAGTGTGCCACACAGTATTTGTGCTATACAGAAAAGAGTAAAACGTTTCTTTTTCTGTTATTCAGGCTATCAAAATGGGATCAAGATTTATGTGCAGTTAACAGTCACTTAAAATTTCTGGGTGAGTCCCTTTTGGAAGGTAAGAGCTATACTATGAGTAAAGGGAAAATTTATTATTTTTTTAAATGAAGATAATCGTAACCCCAACAGGCTTGATATATTATCATAAAAATATTAAACTTAATTTGAACTTATTCAATTTCTAATATTTACATTTGAACATTAATTCATAATAGAAACAGAAATCGATTCCAAGAGGCCTCACATTTTATTTATTTATTTATTTACTTATTTATTTATTTTTAGAGAGGAGAGAGAGAGAAAGAGAGAAAGAGGAGGGGGAGAGAGTAAGGGGGAGGAACAGGAAGCTTCAACTCCCATATGTGCCTTGACCAGACAAATGCAGGGTTTTGAACTGGTGACCTCAATGTTCCAGGTCGACACTTTATCCACTGCGCCACCACAGGTCAGGGCTCACATTTTATTTTTACAAAAATTTTAATTTTCAGATATTTATTTCATTGCACACAAAATACTGTCACCAACCTCCTTGTAGCAGCTATTTTATATGGTTTTAAATCCCATGTAGGTTGCTTAATAGACATGTTACCTTGACTATTCATTTCACTTTCTGGAGTTTCCATGTTCTCATCTAGAAATTAATAGAATTCTCTTAAAGATATTTTAAGAATCAAATATAAAAGCAAAATGTCTAGAAGAACCCCATAAATATTAGTTCTTTCTCATTTAAAAAGCAAATGTTTATTCAAAGTGTAACATAAATTAAGTAGGCATTTAAAATATCAAGTGCCTTGGTTTGAAAGTAGTTATGCCAGTAACTTTACTTTTGTATCTGTTAATCATCAGCAGTCTTGAAATCTACAAAATGTACTTTGATGACTTTCACATATTTTATTTATAACAGAAGTTAAAATTTAATTCATAAAATAGTGTTAGAAGCTTTATATTTACGCAGTAAATTATTTCATATTTCTACTGCTAGCAATTTCAGATTCTCAAATCTTTTTCCTGAATATTGCTATAGCAATTCATTTTATTACACTATTATTAATATAACATTCCACAGTGATCTTGAAATTCTCAGTTTAAATCTATATATTTAAAGCCTGAGCAGGAGGGGGCGCAGTGGATAGAGCATCAGACGGGGACACAGAGGACCGAAGTTTGAAGCCTGCAGGCTGCTGACTTGAACACTGGCTCACCAGTTTGAGTGCTGGATCGCTGGCTTGTCCGTGGGATCATAAACATGACCCCATGGTCACTGGTTTGAGCCCAAAGACCACTGGCTTGAAGCCCAAGGTTGCTGGTTTGAGCCCAAAGTCATTGGCTTCAGAAAGGGGTCACTTGCTCTGCTGTAGCCCCCCAAGTCAAGGCACATATGAGAAAGCAATCAATGAGCAACTAAGGAGCTGCAACAAAGCATTGATGCCTCTCAACTCTCTCCCTTCATGTCTGTCTGTCCGTATCTGTTCCTTTCTCTCACTTTCTGTCTCCATCAATTTAAAGTAGCCTCTAATCCTATTGAATATATCTGAGCATCTTTTCCTTTCAACATCTGGCTTGAAATCTCATAACTCTTATTTCCAGATATTCTTATGCATACACCTCACATTTCAGTCAAATTAAGTGGATTTCCCTTCTCTAAACATGTCTTGAGGGTCCCCACATTCTTCTGCTTAAGTCAAACTTTCTGTTTGGAATCACCATCTAAGACGATTTGCCTCCCTGCATCTCATTTGTTTGTCGGAAATTTATGCATCCCTCATAATCCAGGTCAAGTGTGATGTTCTAGGGAAAAGATTCCCTCATGATCTTCAGAAAATGACCCTTCTTTTCTTCTCTAAATTTTCGTGTCTGACTATGTATACATTCACAGACGCACAAACCGCAAACATATATCTTAGGGCAATTAAAGCATGTCCTGCTTTAGTTTGAGTTTATCTCTGCATATGCCTTTATTGCCTGTCTAGATTCAATTAGCTTAATATGTTGGATGTTTATTTTCATCATTTTTGCTACACACAGAGAATATCTAAGTTAACGAAATAAATGAACCTCTCATTCCTTCTTTTAGATAAGGTTACTTTGCTACAGCAATAAAGATTTTAAACGAGAAGGAACTCAGAAGTAGAAGAAAAAGAATATGGTAGTGTAGCCTCTCACCGTGGAGCCTGGAACGCTGGTGCTAGGAGGAGGAAGAGGCCAGGGAGAAGAGTTTCTGAGTACAAACAACAGGGCCACAGGGAATGGAAATATATTTATATATAAGAGATTTCATATTCTTGGTTTACAGCAACGGTACCTTCGGAGAAATAATGATATACAGACTGTGTGGCCACTTTGAGAAAGAGAAAACATTATTTCCAATTGCAAACACTTGCCTTCTAGTCTGTTCATGAATCTTCCAAACAAGGCTCTAATAGCACACCTTCATTCACAGAGCAGTGACAACACTCCTCTCAGAAACACTCAGATTTTTTTTTATGGCCTCCGGAATTAATGGCAAATCTTGTAGTGTATCATTCATGATCTTACGTGATCTTTCCATCTTCTGGCACGTTTCAAGGTTCTCCTGTCTATTCTATACAGATATTGAAGTCTCTAGCCAAACTAAACTGCTCCTTTTTCCTCACATAGCCACTTCCTTCTAGTGTCAACCTGTTTCAACATTCTTCGCCCTGACTGGAATATACTTACACCTGATTGTTCTTCATTTCCGACAGCGTTCGTTTCTGTTTATGACTTGAATTGTTTCTCATGCTTCCAGCATGACTGTAATATCCACTTGTTCATGAGGATTTCTCAGATTCTTAATATTATATTACAAAGAAGATGTTTTTTTATTACACACTCTAATAGTTTATAAAACTATAATATATTGTTTTAATACTTGTATATCTTTTAGTATTTCTTATTAGTTTATAAGTTCCTGATATAAAGTCTGCATTTAAATTATTGCACAATAAATGATCCCAAAATATTTTTGGAATTTTATACATGAATGAAAGGGACTGGTTTCATTGGTAAAGCCAGAAGTTGACAGAATAAAATTTAAAATTTTTATGTGAAATAATAGAAATATGTAATTTAATTGAAAAATTAGCATGAAACATGGTAATCTGGAGTTTGTAACATAGGCATCAATTGGTAACCTCACAGAGCTAGGGAATGTAGCCAAATATCAGGAAAACAGGCACAAGAAAGAGACATCATAAGAAAGCCATTTTAATCTAACAGTTTGCAATAAAAATAACCAAAGGAAACTACTATTTTTATAATAAAAGCAGCAAATCTTTCTGGGAATTTCTATTGTTAATTAATTATGGTTCCAAAAAAATAAAAACCTTTGGCTAGAAATGGTAACTAAATTTTTTTTTCACTAGTTTTTGCAATGATGTCCTTCTGTTGTTGCTGAATTTTGTCCATAATCCCATATTGTATTCAGTGATATTTCTTCTTAGTCCCCTCTGGCTTGTGATATTTCCTCAGACTTTCTTTGTTGCTAATGACCTCGATACTTCTGAAGAGGACTAGTCAGTTATTTTGTAGAACAGGGGTCAGGAACCTATGGCTCACAAGCCAGATATGGCTCTTTTGATGGCTGCATCTGGCTCACAGACAAATCCTTAATAAAAATAATAATAACGTTAAAAATATAAAACATTCTCATGTATTACAATCCATTCATTTCCTACCGCTCATGTTCATGGTTGCAGGTGGCTGGAGCCAATCACAGCTGTCCTCCGGGACAACACCAAATTTTTATTGGATAATGCATAATGTACATGAGTCATTGTATGGCTCTCATGGAATTATGTTTTGTTTTCTTTAATTTTAATAATTTTATTTTTTAATGGGGTGACATCAATAAATCAGGATACATATATTCAAAGATAACAAATCCAGGTTATCTTGTCATTCACTTATGTTGCATACCCATCACCCAAAGTCAGATTGTCCTCTGTCACCTTCTATCTAGTTTTCTTTGTGCCCCTCCCCCTCCCCCTTTCTCTCTCCCTCTCCCCCCTCCCCCCCGTAACCACCACACTCTTATCAATGTCTCTTAGTCTCACTTTTATGTCCCACCTACATATGGAATAATGCAGTTCCTGGTTTTTTCTGATTTACTTATTTCACTTCGTATAATATTATCAAGATCCCACCATTTTGCTGTAAATAATCCGATGTCATCATTTCTTATGGCTGAGTAATATTGCATAGTGTATATGTGCCACATCTTCTTTATTCAGTCATCTATAGAATTATGTTTTAAAATATGTGGCGTTCGTGGCTTTCTCAGCCAAAAAGGTTCCCGACCTCTGTTGTAGAATGTCTCTTAGTTTGCATTTGTTCAATGTTCTCTCATAACTGGAGGAAGGTATGCATTTTGGGAAGAATTCTATTAGAATGATGCTACATTATCATCAGATCAAAGGATTCATGTCAATACATCTTACCAGTGATGTTTACCTCAATCACCTGGGTAACTTAGTATCTACCAGGTTTCTCCATTATAAATGGAATTATATAACATACACTCTTTGTGTCTGGCTTTTTTTTTTCTCCTTATTATCAAGTTTTTGAGATTCATCAATATTGTTTTAGTCTTGTTTGTTCCTTTTCATTGCTGTAGAATATTTCATCGTGTGAATATACCTCTACCTCTCTCTACCTCTGAGAGAGGTGGAAAGCATCAGCTGCCACCCTCTCCAATGCCTGTAGCAGTATCTATGCTGGTATTGTTGAGTACTGTCATACAACACACAACTTGTGATGCTGGACGTGGCCACCTATAATTCACGAATGAATCACCATCCAGTGTCTCAGATTTCTTTACCCCAGGGGACTCTATGGCATGCTGCTGTTGGGGAAGCTCGGGGTGGACTCCATACTTCAGCATGGCAGTACAGCATAGTGATCATACTCAAGAGCTTTGAAGTCTGATTCCAGGTCAGATTTTGGTCTTTCTGCTCATGAACAAGGTAGCCTTGAGCAAACTACTTCCTCACTGTGACTGTTAAATCAGTGAAATGGATGGGACATAATAGTAACTGTCCTATAATGCCATTCCAAAGATTAAATAAGATTTCATTAGAATAAAGTCTTTAGCATGGTTTCTAGTATATAATAAATACTCACAAAACAGTTATTTTTAATAACATCATTGCTGATTTTGATTGATTACCATTACTTATATAAAAGTGCTCATTAGCTTTGCAGCATCTTTCTTTTTTTTTCATTTTTTATACAGTTTTATTGAGATATAACATACACCCATCTAAAGTGGGCAATCCAATGCTTTTTAGTACATTCACAGTCCTCACAGGCAATTTCAAAATATTTCCATTGTCTCAAAAAGGCCTCCCCCCATTTAGCTATCACCTTTTCTTTTTTTTCTTTTTTCTTTTATTTATTCATTTTAGAGAGGAGAGGGAGAGACAGAGAGAGAGAGAGAGAGAGAGAGAGGAGAGACAGAGAGAGAGAAGGGGGGAGGAGCTGGAAGCATCAACTCCCATATGTGCCTTGACCAGGCAAGCCCAGGGTTTCGAACCGGCAACCTCAGCATTTCCAGGTCGATGCTTTATCCACTGCACCACCATAGGTCAGGCCTCACCTTTTCTTTTCTTTTTATAATGAGCTTATTTTATTATCATTGTTACGGAATTATTTTTTAAATTAATTTTAACTAAAATTTTGATGCTCACCTATTTTGAATTCTCTATAAATAGACTTATGCTAAATTGTTGCATGATAAAACCCCAGTTTTTATATCCTTTGGTCATCTACAATTTCTCTATCAAGCCCAAATTGGTCATTCTGTTTTAGAAAGAAAATATATTAATTTGAAACAAACAAAATAAAATTTTTATCACTTCTCTCCCCCTTCCAAAAAAAAAAAAAAAAAAGACAATGTTATCCGTAAGATTGAAAAAAAAGACACTATTTTTTTTAATTATAATTTTATTTTTTTAATGGGGCGACATCAATAAATCAGGTTACATATATTCAAAGATCAACAAGTCCAGGTTATCTTGTCTTTCAATTATGTTGCATACCCATCACCCAAAGTCAGATTGTCCTCTGTCACCTTCTATCTAGTTTTCTTTGTGCCCCTCCCCTCCCCCTTTCCCTCTCCCTTTCCTCCCTCCCCCCGTAACCACCACACTCTTATCAATGTCTCTTAGTTTCACTTTTATGTCCCACCTACGTATGGAATAATGCAGTTCCTGGTTTTTTCTGATTTACTTATTTCACTTCGTATAATGTTATCAAGATCCCACCATTTTGCTGTAAATGATCCGATGTCATCATTTCTTATGGCTGAGTAGTATTCCATAGTGTATATGTGCCACATCTTCTTTATCCAGTCGTCTATTGACGGGCTTTTTGGTTGTTTCCATGTCCTGGCCACTGTGAACAATGCTGCAATGAACATGGGGCTGCATGTGTCTTTACGTATCAATGTTTCTGAGTTTTTGGGGTATATACCCAGTAGAGGGATTGCTGGGTCATAAGGTAGTTCTATTTTCAGTTTTTTGAGGAACCACCATACTTTCTTCCATAATGGTTGTACTACTTTACATTCCCACCAACAGTGTATGAGGGTTCCTTTTTCTCCACAGCCTCTCCAGCATTTGCTATTACCTGTCTTGTTAATAATAGCTAATCGAACAGGTGTGAGGTGGTATCTAATTGCAGTTTTGATTTGCATTTCCCTAATAACTAGAGAAGATGAGCATCTTTTCATATATCTGTTGGCCATTTGTACTTCCTCCTGGGAGAAGTGTCTGTTCATGTCCTCTTCCCATTTTTTTATTGGATTGTTTGTTTGTTTGTTGTTGAGTTTTATGAGTTCTTTGTATATTTTGGATATTAGGCCCTTATCTGAGCTGTCGTTTGAAAATATCAGTTCCCATTTAGTTGGCTTTCTGTTTATTTTGTTATCAGTTTCTCTTGCTGAGCAAAAACTTCTTAGTCTGATGTAGTCCCATTCATTAATTTTTGCCTTCACTTCTCTTGCCATTGGAGTCAAATTCATAAAATGCTCTTTAAAACCCAGGTCCATGAGTTGAGTACCTATGTTTTCTTCTATGTACTTTATTGTTTCAGGTCTTATGTTTAGATCTTTGATCCATTTTGAGTTAATTTTAGTACATGGGGACAAACTGTAGTCCAGTTTCATTCTTTTGCATGTGGCTTTCCAGTTTTCCCAGCACCATTTATTGAAGAGGTTTTCTTTTCTCCATTTTATGTTCTTGGCCCCTTTATCAAAAATTATTTGACTATATATATGTGGTTTTATTTCTGGACTTTCTATTCTGTTCCATTGGTCTGAGTGTCTATTTTTCTGCCAATACCATGCTGTTTTGATTGTCGTGGCCCTATAATAGAGTTTGAAGTCAGGTATTGTAATGCCCCCAGCTTCATTCTTTTTCTTTAGGATTGCTTTGGCTATTCGGGGTTTTTTATAGTTCCATATAAATCTGATGATTTTTTGCTCTATTTCTTTAAAAAATGTCATTGGAAGTTTGATGGGAATTGCATTAAATTTGTATATTGCTTTCGGTAATATAGCCATCTTGATTATATTTATTCTTCCTAACCAAGAACAAGGAATATTCTTCCATCTCATTATATCTTTCTCAATTTCTCTTAACAATGGTTTATAGTTTTCATTATATAAGTCCTTTACATTCTTTGTTATGTTTATTCCTAAGTATTTTATTTTTTTTGTTGCAATCGTGAAGGGGATTATTCTTTTGAGTTCATTCTCAATTGTTTCATTGTTGGCATATAGAAAGGCTATTGACTTCTGTATGTTAATTTTGTATCCTGCGACCTTACTGTATTGGCTTATTGTTTCTAGTAGTCTTTTTGTGGATTCTTTGGGGTTTTCGATGTATAGGATCATATCATCTGCAAAAAGTGATACCTTTACTTCTTCTTTTCCGATATGGATGCTTTTTATTTCTTTGTCTTTTCTGATTGCTCTGGCTAGAACCTCTAGTACCACAGTAAATAACAGTGGAGAGAGTGGACAACCCTGAAAAGACACTATTAAAATTCAAAAAGCAATTAAAAAGTAACAAAACATAACAGAAAACCCAAAATAAATAATGGTGATCATTTTAGGTGACATTTTCTTTGAAAATTGTGGTTTTTCCATTAGATTAGACTTCAAATTTAATATTTTTAAAACAGGTTTAACCCACATTCTAGTTATTATCTTGTATTTGAGATATTTTCATATCAGTCCATTTTTTATGGTATGTAATTTGGTATAATAATTTCAATAAATAATACTATATTCTACGACAATCTCTAGCTTTTAACAGAGATTACTGTATCAAGCACAATGAATATATAAAGTAGAGATGGTAATGAGAAGAGGAAAATTAAATATTATCAGGATTATGTTAAATTGATTTTACTTTCTAAGTCATTTCAATTACAAAATAAAAATTTTTGTTTAAAACTAAACTGTTTTAACCTTTAATTTCAATGCACAAACAAAGAATACATTGAAAATTTCTATTTAATTTAAAAGGTATGATCATGCATAAACTTGTAATGAATGAAAGGGATGCAACACAGAACTGTGTATAATAGAGAAACAAGAAAGAGTGAACTGTGTGACCCTGTTTCAACTAGTAACTCACTGTACTTATTGGGACAAATGAGTCCGCTCTCATCTCAACTTTTATACAATACTTGATGAAACTGGAATAATTCAGCCCTTTCCATGGACTTTTCAACCACAAAATTCCATCATTATTCACTCTGCTGCAGTGCTATAATTAGAACTTTGCTGGAAGCAAATTACAGTGATAAATAATTATATTTTCTCTACTAACAGCGCATGTGGGAATACAATAGAGATAAACACAATGAGAGAGAGGGAAAGAGAAACAGAGCTCTTTTTCTGTCTAACATCGCTGATAAAAGCTGCACCAGAGACAGGCAATAAACTTAGTATTCAAGTAGTAACTCACGCCCATGAACCCAGAGTGCCAGTTTGTCAGTGTAGAAAAAGAGTCTCTGGTATTCTTAAGAAATCAATGATAATGCCATGTTAAATGGTCCTTCATGGGTTATTTCAGGTCAGTCTAAGAATCTCTTTAACTTTATTCTTTGTCACTTTGCAATTTGCCCTACCAGTTTTTAGTTTTCCTTGTGGCCCATCACGATTAAACAAACATCAGAACTGCCAGATAAAAATGCAGGTGGATTAGCTGTGCAAATATAGAAAGCAATATGACCTACAAATGATATGAAAGGCATGTTTTACAGAATATTCTTTTCCATAAGAAATAAAGGTTAAATTGACAGTTGTAGAAAAAATTTTATGTTACATATATAATACATTTATCACTGAAAATTTTGTATAAAACTAAAAGAATGCAGTGTTTTGCGACTTTTTTAATATACAGAGCCAAGTTCATTCTGGTCTTCAGAACCCATGTGTTTGGCTCTTTTCTATAAGCTGAAAACTTAAAGTTAGGTAGAGACCTGTGTTTTCTAAGATCCAGTTCCTTCAACAGCTTCCCAGTATTAGAATCCGTGATGGCGAGCCTTTTTTTTTTAAAACCGCCCACTTTTGCAGTGCTGGTCAACCTGGTCCCTCCCGCCCACTAGTGGGCGTTCCAGCTTTCATGGTGGGCCAATCACAGCTCCGTTTGGTTGCTCTGCTACCACCCACCATGAAAACTGGAATGCCCACTAGTGGGCAGGAAGGACCAGGTTTACTAGCACTGCAAAAGTGGGCGGTTTTAAAAAAAAGGTTTGCCATCATGGATTAGAATCATATTTGTTTTCTCCATAGGGCCTCTTCTTGCTATGCTTTTGCTCTGTGTAAATAGCTATTATGATTTCAAAATCAAAACCAAATATAATTATTTGTTATAAACTATTGTAAGGCCAGGGGCCACCGTGTCATGGCCATTCACATGCAGGTTCCCATTGAATTTGAACAGACGGTAAAGAAACAGGGGAGCCAAAAAATGGTGGGCCATTCCTTTATTACAGTCTCACAGGAAAGACCGCTTCCCTCTCATTCAGAGCTCCCAAAGTCCTGACACATTCTCTAGTTCCACAACCGGGAGAATCTTCTCCGGTTCCTCCTAGAATCAAAGGCCCCACCAGTCTCAGTGGCGTTCACAAAAGCCCCTCAGCTCTGGTTCCCCATCTGCACACCTTCACCTCTCTCTGTACAAACTGTCTTCTTCTTCAGCACTTTGCATTCTCTCTCCTCTCTCTGCAAAACTACCTGGACCCACAAAGACACCGACTCCAGTAAACATTAGCAAAAACAATGGCCCTTTCAAAGCAGAAAGATAATTTGCAATTTCACAGACCACATATACCTGGTGCTGCCCAGTGCCATTTTCTAACAATAAAAGTGAGAAAACTCAAAATACAAATTTTACAAACTCATTTGCTCAATATCAACCTATTTACCATTGTAGCAATGATCTGGTACTTTGGACAAACAGCTTCTGAATGTTTGGATAAGTGGGGTCTTTATGGTTCTTCTTTCACGATGTGGCCACTGCAGGATGGATAATTCTCTATTTTGAGAGTTTGGAGCATCCAGTCTGGTCATTTGATTAAGCAAGTGAGTTGGACAAGAATCAATTATTTGCAGAAACAATAGGGATCTAGACCTTGACATTTACTAAAAATTTAAGCAACTCATAGAACAGTAAGACTTATACCACCTCTCACCTGTCTTTATTACTATCATTTTCATCAGGGAACACTTACTTCTCATAGCCCTTGGAGGCCCAGCTGCTGAGTTGATGTACTTGACCTTTTACAAATTCTATTCTCTTTTTATTTTCTCAGTGGTATAAGAAGTGAGGTCATCAACTGAGCGTGATGATGTGAAAAAAGTTTTGGAGATTGAGGGAAGATGAAGCATATTCAATCTCTTAAGGCAGTCAGAGAATGGAAGGATGGGAAATGAGGTTTTTATTTCTCTGTAGCATTAGTTGCTCATTTTCAGCTCCTTGTGATGATTTTAAAGGGCTCACCTTAGTAAGACCAACATTTCCTGAACTATTTAGCTGCATGGTTTGCTTAAAAACATGGAGTAGACAAAAGTTGGATTCTAGTGAAGTTAGGATTATATCCCACAATTTATTCTGAAGTGTTTTCAAAGAAAGTATAACACAAAAGTTATAATACTTTTTGTAGCCAAAACTGTCTATTCCACCATGGTGCCTCTTGAGCTCCATTGTTTCTTATCCAAGATGAAAGTCTCAGAACTCTCAAACCAAACCTGACAACTACATAACCAGGCTGTCTAAAAAATATTTCTCCTTTCCTTCTTCCTTCTCTCTCTCCCTGCATTTCTTTTCACCCAAAAAACACTTATCACAATTGAAAAATAATTAATTTATTTGTTCTTTGTCATTTAGTTCCTTTAAAAATGTATATTCACAACATCAGGGAACATGTACCATGTTTTTGTTAATTAACCGTTTTATTTTCAATGCCTAACACATTGGCACATGGCAGACATTCACCATTATTTACTGAATAATAAAGTGAATAAATAAATGAATATGAGTAAATAAATGAAAAGGAAGAAAATGATTTGGCTATGATTTGCATGCCACAGCATATTAGTTGTAATAAATTTGACGAAGTTCTGTGTCTTTTCTGTTACTTGTAACTCAATTATACCTAATGTCTTCACTTGAGCATTGAGTTCGACTAGATCCAGTCCTAATATTTTTTCTGTGATGCCTCCTTCTTTCCCAAAGTTATTTCACAAAGACCACACAGCTGGTCAACTATGCATTTTGCACAAAATAGTTATCTAAATTATGAAGAATCTTGCTGAGCAGAAACTTCTTAGTCTGATGTAGTCCCATTCATTAATTTTTGCCTTTACTTCTCTTGCCTGTGGAGTCAAATTCATAAAATGCTCTTTAAAACCCAGGTCCATGAGTTTAGTACCTATGTCTTCTTCTAGGCACTTAATTGTTTCAGGTCTTATGTTTAGATCTTTGATCCATTTTGAGTTCATTTTAGTACAGGGGAACCCAGCAATCCCTCTACTGGGTATATACCCCAAAACTCAAAAACATTAATACGTAAAGACACATGCAACCCCATGTTTATTGCAGCATTGTTCACAGTGGCCAGGACATGGAAACAACCAAAAAGCCCATCAATAGATGACTGGATAAAGAAGATGTGGCACATATACACTATGGAATACTACTCAGCCATAAGAAATGATGACATTGGATCATTTACAGCAAAATGGTGGGATCTTAATAACATTATACGAAGTGAAATAAGTAAATCAGAAAAAACCAGGAACTGCATTATTCCATACGTAGGTGGGATAAAAGTGAAACTAAGAGACATCGATAAGAGTGTGGTGGTTACAGGGGGAGGGGGGAGAGGGAGAGGGAAAGGGGGAGGGGAGGGGCACAAAGAAAACTAGATAGAAGGTGACAGAGGATAATCTGACTTTGGGTGATGGGTATGCAACATAAGTGAACGACAAGATAACCTGGACTTGTTATCTTTGAATATATGTATCCTGATTTATTGATGTCGCCCCATTAAAAATAAAATTATTAAAAAAATTATGAAGAATCATGAAATAAAAAATTTTCAGAAACACTAATATATAAATTCACTTTCATTAAAGTTGAGAATTCTGATATAACAAAGGCTGACTTCATAGTTCTCTCTGGCTTCATCTCCACCCATAGCAGGTTAAGCATTCTTTCTTAGCCTTTTTCTTTGGCAGAGCTACAAATACAACTCTTGGGTTAAAGCTTCAGGTGATTCCCCAATTGACTGTTTCACATGACAGATAATAGTCAGGATCTTGGGAACTTTTATTTATGTATGTTTACATACAAACTTATTTTTTATCTGCTACTTTCATTCATTACCATTGTTGCTACGTGAATTTATTACTATTTTCTATCTTTCTCTGAACCTATACTGTTTTGTAGGTTTTTAAGAGCCACATTTTCTTATTTCATGCTTTCTTCCCTCTCAAATACTAAGATTTTAGTCACAGTCCTCAACAAATACTTTTCATTGAGGCCCTGCATTCTTATAACCTTAACATTGACATGTTATTTTTCAAAATTTTTTTTATCAAATATAAAAATAAACATTTACAAACATTTTTGGAGAAGATTTATTCATCAAAAATATTAGGAAACCCTCATTTTCTTTTTCTTCAATTATTATTAAATGCATTATCCAAATGGCATTGGGAAAGGGCTTGCTTTACTAAACAGAAATACCATGCAAATTGTGTTAACAAAATCTTGTGATACTCATGATCATTAGCATTAGTATTATAAAGAGAATGTTGATATTGTAAGATGTAGGATTGACCAATAGGAAATGTTGTATTTATCTGAGTTAATTTATTAGAAATCAAGTAAGATTGGAGCTTGCTTTCTTTCAAATATTACTTTGCTTCTATGGGTTACAGTAAAACTATTTTTAACAGTCTAGTCAAGAAAGGCATAATCGGTTATTTTGTTCTTAGAATAAGTTTTGAAGTCTGTAGTACACTTTGGCTCAGTTGTCCCTTATGATTCAAGCAGTCGTAAACCAAATTTTAAACCAAAATCATGCAAATAATTGCCCCAAATTTCTATTTCCCTTTGGTATGAGGAAACAGTATATAAAATATTTTGTAAGAAATTATTTGCTTCATTTTAAAGCAGCTGATTTCCAGGATAAAATTTATAAAAGTAATTTGTCAACACCATTGATTCATGGTAAGTAGTTATCCTGTGAGCTTAACACCACATGCCAAACTTTAAAATTTTGCCGAACTTATCATTTCTACCTTTAGGAGTTTATCCATTGAAAGATAGGGGAATGAGAAGTTTTGCAGAATCAGGTGGATGATTCAGTAACAGTAATTACTTAAGCATAGATTTCTAAGGCAATAAATACCAGATAGGGAGAAAGATATACATATATTACAACTTCATAAGGAAGTTCTTTAAAATGTGTTCTTTAAGAATGTGTAAAACCAACTGTGTTTTGAATTGTAACTCAAATTTTAAAATAACTATATTCAGGAAAAAAATGCAAATATATTTTACCAGAAATGTCTCTCTCTTAAATTTTAATCTTGGAGGCATTTCAATGAAACACATTACACATATTTCTGATTGAGTTTTCACTGATTAAATCATTATGGAAACTATAAGGAAGTATTGAGTATTTTCTTGGTGTTTTCAACAGTTTCTAAGGTAGAAAAAAACTATACATTGAGATCCTTATCGGGTTGAAACCAAATCCAAACTTCTTAGTCTGTATACTAAAAAGAGTCACTTCCTAAAAAGTGGAACATAACAAATGAGGATGCTTTCTATTACTAAATTAGCTTTTTTATTTTTTTAGAAAAGGAACAGAGCTTACATATTCAATTATATTCACAAGTTTTAGGAGAGTAGCACAATAAATTTAAGTTAAAAGTATCAAAGGAATGGAATTCTGGGAAGACGGCAGAGTAAGAAGTACTAGGAATGCTTAGAAAGCACTAGAAAAGTACAGTCTTTACACCAGTCAACCAGTACACAGGCTCAGTCTGTATGATATAACTATTTTAGATTTCTGAAATCTATTAAAACCCTGCAGGGAAGACTTACATGTTTAATTATGTTTAATTTCTGTTAATTTCAATTCTTTTTCAAATAATAGCTACTCATTCAATACTTCCATCCTTGTGCACAAGCTTTAATAACAGTTTGCAGGATCCAGGGTGGACAGTAATCACGCTGTCATTCAAATATCAGGGACATAATTGCTTATTGTTGCATCTAGTAGTTATAGAGATACATAGACAGAGGCAAGCAGTCATTGTTTTTATACCTTCTCTCAAGGTTTCAAGTCCTTCCACTCCAGCTAAGTAACTTCTGGGTGATTCAAAGAACTGGCACCTTAAACTTTCCTGCCCCCTTTATTTTTTGTTGCCCCATTTGGAAACCTGACATTTAACCCCAGGATATTCAAAAGCAACTGTACATATGGAGAAAACAGGAAAGTTACTGTGCATGCTCAGAGAAAGGCACAGGCTCAGAAAAGGCCCTGAGACACATTAAGTGTGTAGCTCAGGCTGATTTTCAGCACAGAGAAAGTTTGCAGAAGCAAAAAGAAACAAACAAAAAACAATACAAGTAAATAAACAACAACAAACACTGGTAGGGTGGGAGAAATTGATTTCCAGTGGTACCATGTTATTAGACTCAAATGTCCAGTTTCTAACAAAAATAATAACAAGGCCAGAAAAGAAACAGAGGCTCTGGCCGGTTGGCTCAGCGGTAGAGCGTTGGCCTAGCGTGCGGAGGACCTGGGTTCGATTCCTGGCCAGGGCACACAGGAGAAGCGCCTATTTGCTTCTCCACCCCTCCGCCGCGCTTTCCTCTCTGTCTCTCTCTTCCCCTCCCGCAGCCAAGGCTCCATTGGAGCAAAGATGGCCCGGGGTGCTGGGGATGGCTCTGTGGCCTCTGCCTCAGGCGCTAGAGTGGCTCTGGTCACAACATGGCGATGCCCAGGATGGGCAGAGCATCGCCCCTGGTGGGCTTGCCGGGTGGATCCCGGTCGGGCGCATGCGGGAGTCTGTCTGACTTTCTCTCCCTGTTTCCAGCTTCAAAAAGAAAAAAAGAAACAGAAATGTGTGGCTTATTGAAAAAGAAGGGGAGTAAACCAACATAAACTCTCCCTTATAGAAACCTGATGACAGATTTACCAGGCAAAGATATCAAAACTAACAGCTTTGAAGATACTAAAAGAACTAATGAAAGATAATGAGTCAAATAATTATGTATGAACAAAATGTGAATATCAGTAAAAATAGAGAAAACTTATAAAGCAAAACAAGTTCTGTGATGTAAAAATATTGATACAATAACTAATATAAAACATATTCTATAGAAATTTAAAGGCTTACTTTAACAAGCAGAAGAATCAATAAACTTGAAGACAGGACCATTGAAATTATTTAGTCTGAAGAACCAAAAAAACTGAAGAGACTCTAAGTGCCACAATCAATTAAATGAATGCAAAAGCTATGGGAGTCCCAGGAAGAGAAGAAAGAGATGGGAGAAGAGATAATAGATAAAGAAATACTGACCAAAAGTTTCCAAATTTAATAAGGGACTTGAATATAAATATACTAAGAAGCTCAGCAAACTTCAAGAGTTCCACATCAAAACACAATACAATAAAACTGTAGCCAGCCTGACCAGGTGGTTGTGCAGTGGATAGAGCATCAACTGGGATGCAGAGGACCCAGATTCGAAACCCTGAGGTTTCAGGCTTAAGCTGAGGCTTGAGCACGGGTTCATCCGGCTTGACTGTGGGCTCACCAGCTTGAGTGCAGAATCACTGGCTTGAATGTGGGATCATAAACATGACCCTATGGTTGCTGACTTGAGCCCAAAGGTTGCTGGCTTGAAGCCCAAGGTCACTGGCTTGAACCCAAGGTTGCTGGCTTGAGCAAGGGATCACTCTCTCTGCTGTAGCACCCTGGTCAAAACATATATGAGAAAGAAGTCAGTGAATAACTAAAGGAACCTCAACAAAGAATTGATGCTTCTCATCTCTCTCCATTCCTGCCTGTCTGTCCCTATCTGTCCCTCTTTCTCTGTTTCTGTCATAAAAAAAAAATTGAAACTGTGGACAGAAAGTGATAGAGATTCTTAAAAACACTGAGAGATAAACAACTCATCACGTACAAGAGATCCTCAATTAGATAACCATTATTATGTCTCATCAGAACTTTTAAAAGTCAAGAGGCAGTAGAAGCATATATTCAAAATGCTCAAAGAAAAGACAATCAACTAAAAAACCTATACTGGCAAAATTGTCCTTCAAATGTGAGGGTGACATTATGACTTTATCAGATTAACAAAAGCTGGAATTTGTTACTATTAGGCCGTCCCTGCAAAAAAAATGCTTAAAGAAGTCTTGCAAGTTAAAATATAAGCACACTAGACAGTATCTCAAAGGTGTATAAAAAAAAAATAAAGGGCATGTAAAAGGTTACTATACAGGCAGTTATAAAAATATTTTTGTAACTTACTTTTAAAACTCCACATGATGCATACTGATGTAATTTTGTGACATTAAAAAATAAAAGAGGTAGAGCCCTGGTCAGTTGGCTCAGCAGTAGAGCGTTGGCCAGGGTTTGATTCTCAGTCAGGACACATAGGAGAATAACCATCTGTTTCTCCATGCCTCCTCCTGCCCCTTCAGTCTCTCTCTCTCTGTCTCCCTTCCTCCTTTACCAAAATCAATCACTAAAACAAAAATTAAAAGAAATTCTATGATTTATTTATAAAATAAAAGAGGTTGAGATAAAATTCTAAAGTAACAGAGTTTTTACATATTATTTAAATTAAGGTGGTATAAATTCAAACTAGAGGTGGCTTTACTAAATGAGACAAAAATAAACTTTAAATTGAGAGTATACAAAAGACAAAGAATGACATTATTTATTTAAAAAGGTTAAATACAACAATTTCCAACATATGCACTTAATTGTACACTATCAAGATATGTGAAACAAGAATTAAAAAAAGAGGGTTCTAAAATAATAATTGAGGATTACAATGCCTCACTTTAAAGTAGAGTGAACAACCACACAAAAGATTATAAGAAAAAAGAAGACTTGAATAACACAACAAACCAACTAGATTCAAGAGAAATACATAAAACTCTTATCAACAACAAAATTACATTTTCTCAAATGCACATGAGATACTTTCTAGGATAAACATATCCTAGGTCACAAATTCAGTCTCAGTAGGTTTAAAAATATACGTACCTTAAAAAGTATCTTCCCATCTACAACAGGCTGGAGTTAGATATTATTAATAGAAGGAAAACTGAAAAATTTACAAATTTCTGATAATTAAACAAAATGCTCTTAAACAATGCTTCAAAGAAGAAGTCACAAGGAGATAAACAAAAACAAAAACACCAACAAACTAACACTTATAGAGTACATTGAAAGCTGTGCTATGAGGAAAATTATTAGCTATAAATGCATATATTTAACAAGAAAATAACATTTTAAATCAACAATTTACCTTTGAACTCAAAGAACTATTTAAAAAGATAGAAAATAAACCCAAAGCTCAGAGAAGAAAGAAAATGATAAAGGTTACAGCGGAAATGATACAGAGAATAGATAATTATAAAGAAAATTAACAAAACCAAAAATTATTTCTTGAAATATCAACAAAATAGGCCAATCTTTAGTTACATTAAATAAAAAATAAAAAAGATTCAAGTTAGTAAAACATGAAATAAAAGTAAAGATAATAAAATGTTATACAAAATTAAGTAGAAAAAGAGACTACTATGAACAACTGTCCACCAACAGATTGATAACTTAAATTAAGTGAACAAATGCCTAGAAAACAAATATTAACCAAGACTAAATCATGAAGAAACAGAAAATATGAATAGAAATATGATTAGTATAGATATTGAATCAATCAATAACATATCAACAAAGAATAGAGCCTTAGACCTCCTGGCTTCACTAATGAAATCTATAAAACATTGAAGGAAAAATAGCATAAATTTTTCTCAAACTCTTACAAAAATTGAAAAGGAAGAAACACATTTTGAATTATCCTCTGAAGCCTGCATTATTCTGTTACCAAAGTCAGATAATGACACTATAAGAAAACTACAGACCAATATTCTTTACAAACACTGATGCAACAAAACACAACAAAATCTAACAAATTGAATTCATCAGCATATTATATTCCACATCCAAGTGGGATTTATTACTGGAAAGCAAGGATAGTTCACCATAAAAACTAATAAATATAATATATCAAATTAATAGAATAAGAGAAACACCCAGATAATCATCTCAATTAATGTAGAAAAAAGTATTTGACAAATTTCAAAACTTTCTCGCGATAAAAATACCTAACAAATCAGAAAACTCTGTTAAAAAAACACAAAGCTGGCCCTGGCCAGTTGGCTCAGCAGTAGAGCGTCGGCCTGGCGTGCAGAAGTCCCGGGTTCGATTCCCGGCCAAGGCACACAGGAGAAGCATCCATCTGCTTCTCCACCCCTCCCCCTCTCCTTCCTCTCTGTCTCTCTCTTCCCCTCCTGCAGCCAAGGCTCCATTGGAGCTAAGATGGCCCGGGCGCTGGGGATGGCTCCTTGGCCTCTGCCCCAGGTGCTAGAGTGGCTCTGGTCGCAACAGAGCGACGCCCCGGAGGGGCAGAGCATTGCCCCCTGGTGGGCAGAGCGTCGCCCCCTGGTGGGCGTGCTGGGTGGATCCCGGTAGAGCGCATGCGAGAGTCTGTCTGACTGTCTCTCCCCGTTTCCAGCTTCAGAAAAAACAAAACAAAACAAAAAACAAACAAAACAAAAAAAACCCCACAAAGCTGAGGATATTTTTCCTCTCTTATTTATAAAACTTAGTACAAAAGTGTGGTATTGTCATAAAGATAAGAGATATTGACTAATAGAGTAAAATAGAATACAGCCCAGAAATAAATGCTTACATATATTGTCAGGTGATATTTGACAAGGGGAACAATGCCATTCAATGAAGAAAGAATAGTCTTTTCTATAAAGTGGTGCTGGGAAAACTGAATATCCCTAGTAAAAAATAATGAAATTTAACCCTTTCCTAACATTGTATAGAAACATTTACTTAATACAGATCAAAGACATAACTGTAAGTCTTAAAACAATAAAACTCTTAGAAGAAAATATAGGGCAAAAAGCTTCACAGCATTAACTCCTGTAATGATTACTTGGGTATGACTCTGAAGACATAGGCAACAAAATAAAAAATAGACAAATTGAATTGAATGAACAATGAAAACAATATGCATCAAAATATACTAATAATGGAGTAAAAAGACAATCTGCAGAATAGTAGAAATATTTGCAAATCATATATCTGAGAAAAAATTAATATCTGGAATATAAAGAGAATTCAAATTCAACAACAACAAAAAACAAACATCTTGATTTTAAAATGGGCAAAAATCTTGGATAGACATTTCTCCAAAGAAAATATACAAGTGGTCAATAAGAATATGAAAAGATATTCAACATCATGAACCATTAGGGAAATACAAATCAAAACCACAATGAGTTATCATCTTACACCTGTTAGAATACTCACTCAAAATGCAGAAAGTAACAAGTGTTGAAGATGTGGAGGAACTGGAACCCTTGTACATAATCAGTGGGCATGTAAAATGATGCAACTGCTAAGAAAATCAGTGTAGTGGTTCAAAATAATAATAGAATTACTGAGGAATCCAGCAGTTTCACTTCTGGGTATGTACCCAAAAGAATTTAAAATAGAGTCATGAAGAGACACTTTTACACACATGCTGATGGCAACCAATTGCTAAAATGTGGAAGCAACCACAGTATACTAGAGACAGATGGATAAGCAAAATGTAGTATATACATACAATGAGATATCATTCAGTCTTAAAAAGGAAGGAAATTGTCACATATGCTACAATGTGGATGGAGTCTGAGGACATTATGCTAAGTAAAATAACCCAATCACAAGAAGATAAAACTGTGTAATTCCACTTACATGAGGCATCTAAAGTAGTGAAAACAGAATGTGGTTGGCAGGGTTGGGGCTGAGGAGAGAATAGGGAGTCATGGCTGTATAGATACATGCTCTCAGTTTTATAAGATGACAAGAGCTCTAGAGATGGATGGTGGTAATATTTGCAAAAGAATATTAATGTGCTTATTAATATCTGTGAACAGTACACTTAAAAATAAAAAAGATGATACATTTTACGTAGCAAAGATTTTACTTCAACATAAAAAATTGGGGGGGGGGAAGTGCCAGAGAAAAACAAACATCCTTTTTAAGTCATTATGTTCCAGGGCACGATAAAAATTTCCTCACTGATGCTGTTTTACAATTTAAATTGATATTCTCATAATCTGAAATTACTGTTACACACTATAAAAATGCGTACTATCTCCTTTTATACTTCAAATGCTATTAACATTAACATAAATACTAAATTTTCTTTGAACAAGTATTTTCATTGAAGTTGCCTCAGAAATTATATCTTAATATTGAGATTGTGCATGGAACACAAAATTATATAATAAAATCAAATGTCTTATCTATAGTTTAATAAAATTAGAGATTACTTGTAAAGGTGCAGGGAACTTGTGTGACAGATGGTTAACACTAATATTAGTGTAATACATTTAGGTGCTATTCACACATATTGTCTTAGATAAGACTCTCAATACATTTTATTTCCAGTTATTTTTTAAATGTTTTACAGATTTTAACCATGTACAATTTTAGAGGATGCATTCTAAATATTTCAAAATCAGCCCTTGTCTAACTGGCTTGAAATACAAGTCACGTCATTTAAATGTCTATATGCTCATCCCATTTCAGCCACTTTGATGCTCTTAGGTTTCTTTTTTTAATTATTAATTTTAATGGGGTATAATTAATCAATCAGGATACATAGGTTCAGAGAAAGCATCTCCAGGTTATTTTGGCATTTGATTATGTTGCATACCCATCACCCAAAGTCATATAGCCTTCTGTCACCTTCTATCTGGTTTTCTTTGTGCCCCTCCTCTCTCCCCACCCCCTCCCTTCCCCTATCAACCCCAGTAACCCCCACACTCTTGTCCATGTCTCTGAGTCTCATCTTTAAGTCCCACCTGTATGGAATCATATAGTTCTTAGTTTTTTCTGACTTATTTATTTCACTCTGTATAATGTTATCAAGAACCATCCATGTTGTTGTAAATGATCCGATGTCATCATTTCTTATGGCTGAGTAGTATTCCATAGTATATATCAGGGGTCCCCAAACTTTTTACACAGGGGGCCAGTTCACTGTCCCTCAGACCGTTGGAGGGCCGGACTATAAAAAAAAACTATGAACAAATCCCTATGCACACTGCACATAACTTATTTTAAAGTAAAAAAACAAAACGGGAACAAATACAATATTTAAAATAAAGAACAAGTAAATTTAAATCAACAAACTGACCAGTATTTCCATGGGAATTATGCTCCTCTCACTGACCACCAATGAAAGAGGTGACCCCTCCAGAAGTGCGGCGGGGGCCAGATAAATGGCCTCAGGGGGCCACATGCTGCCCACGGGCCGTAGTTTGGGGACCCGTGGTATATATGTACCACTTCTTCTTTATCCAGTCATCTATTGAAGGGCTTTTTGGTTGTTTCCATGTCTTGGCCACTGTAAACAATTTTGCAATGAACATGGGGCTGCATTTGTCATTATGTACCAGTGAGTTTGAGTTTTGGGAGTATATACCCAGCAGAGGGATTGCTGGGTCATATGGTAGTTCTATTTTTAATTTTTTGAGGAATCACCATACTTTCTTCCATAGTGGCTGTACTACTTTACATTCCCACCAACAGTGAATAAGGGTTCCTTTTTCTCCACAGCCTCTCCAACACTTGTTACTATGTATCTTGCTGATAATAACTATTCTAACAGGACTGAGGTTGCATCTCATTGTAGTTTTGATTTGCATTTCTCTAATAACTAATGAAGATGAGGATCTTTTCATATATCTGTTCATTTGTATTTTTTCTTGGGAGAAGTATCTGTTCATGTCCTCTTCCCATTTTTTAATTGGATTGTTTGTTTGTTGTTGAGTTTTATGAGTTCTTTGTATATTTTGGATATTAGGCCCTTATCTGTGCTGTTGTTTGAAAATATCATCTCCCATTTAGCTGGCTGGCTGTTTTGTTGTCAGTTTCTTTTGCTATGCAAAAGCTTCTTAGTCTGATATAGTCCCATTCATTTATCTTTACCTTCACTTCCTTTGCCTTTGGAGTCAAATTCATAAAATGCTCTTTGTAACCAAGGTCCATGAGTTTAGTACCTATTTCTGGACTTTCTATTCTGTTCCACTGGTCTAAGTGTCTATTTTTCTGCCAATACCATGCTGTTTTGATTATCGTGGCTCTATAATATAATTTAAAGTCAGGTATTGTAATGCTCCCAGTGTCGTTCTTTTTCCTTAGGATTGCTCTGGCTATTCAAGATTTTTTATAGTTCCATATAAACCTATTGATTTTTTGTTCCACTTCTTTTAAAAATATGACATTGGAATTTTGATGGGAATTGCATTAAATTTGTATATTGCTTTGGGTAATATAATCATTTTGACTATATTTATTCTTCCTATCCAAGATCAAAGAATATTTTTCCATTTCATTATATCTTTTTCAATTTTCCTTAACAATGCTTTGTAGTTTTTATTATATAGGTCCTTTACATTCTTTGTTATGTTTATACCTAGGTATGTTATTTTCTTGTTGTTGCAACCAGGAAGGGGATGGTTTTTTGAGCTCGTTTTCTGATGTTTTATTGTTGGCACGTAGGAAGGCAATGGACTTTTGTATATTAATTTTATATCCTGTGACCTTACTGTATTGGTTTATTGTTTCTAGTAGTCTTTCTATGCAGTGTTTGGGGTTTTCGATTATATCATCTGCAAAAAGTGAAAACTTTACTTTTTCTTTCCCAATATAAATGCCTTTTATTTCTTTGTCTTGTCTGATTGCTCTGGTTAAAACTTCCAGCACTACGTTGAATAAGAGTAGAGAGAGTGGACAACCTTATCTTGTTCCTGATTTTAGGGGAAAAGTCCTCAGTTTTATATCATTTAATATGTTGTTAGCTGATGGTTTATTATAGATGGCCTTTAATATATTGAGGTATTTTTCTTCTATGCCCATTTTGTTAAGTGTTTTAAACATAAAATGATGTTGTATTTTATCGAATGCCTTTTCTGCATTTATTGATAAGATCATATGGTTTTTCTTTGTTTTGTTGATATGGTGTATTACGTTAACCGTTTTACATATGTTGAACCATCCTTGTGATTCTGAGATGAATCCCACTTGATCATGATGTATTATTTTTTAACGTGTTGTTTTATTCAATATGCTAGTATTTTGTTTAGTATTTTAGCATCTGTATTCATTAGAGATATTGGTCTGTAGTTTTCTTTCTTTGTGCCATCCTTGCCAGGTTTTGGTATGAGGGTTATGATGGCCTCATAAAATGTGTTTGGCAGTATTGCTTCTTCTTCAATTTTTTGAAGACTTTGAGTAGAATAGGAACCAAGTCTTCTTTGAATGTTTGATAGAATTCACTAGTATAACTGTCTGGGCCTTCACTTTTATTTGGGGGGAGGTTTTTAATAGTTGTTTCTATTTCCACCCTGCTTATGGGTCTGTTTAGGCTTTCTGCTTCTTCATGACTCAGTCTAGGAAGATTGTATTGTTCTAGGAATTTATCCATTTCTTCTAGATTGTTAAATTTGGTGGGCATATAGTTTTTCATAGTATTCTATAATAAATCTTTGTATATCTATGATATCTGTGGTGATTTCTCCTCTTTCATTTTGGATTTTGTTTATATGAGTTCTTTCTCTTTTTTCCTTGGTGAGTCTTGTCAAGGGTTTGTCAATTTTGTTGATCTTTTCAAAGAACCAGCTCCTTGTTTTATTACTTTTTATATACTTTTTCTGTTCTCTATTTCATTTATCTCTGCTCTGATTTTTATTATTTTCTTTCTTCTGCTGGTTTTGGGTTGTTTTTGTTCCTCTTTTTCTAGTTCCTTAAGATGTGAAGTTAAATGGTTTACTTGGGCTCTCTCTTGTTTGTTCATATAGGCCTGAAGTGATATAAACTTTCCTCACTACTGCTTTTGCTGCATCCCAGAGATTCTGATATGTCATGTTGTTATTTTTATTTGTCTGCATGTATCTTTTGTTCTCTGCACTTATTTCTTCTTTGACCCACTCATTTTTTAAAAGTATGTGTTCAGTTTCCTCATTTTTGTGTGGTTTTTTACCTCTTTTTTTGCAGTTGAATTCTAGTTTTAAGGCTTTATGAACAGAAAATATGCTTGATATAATTTCAATCTTTCTGAATTAGTTGATGTTATTTTTGTGGCCCAATATATGATAAATTCTTGAGAATGTTTCATGTACACTAGAGAAAAATGTATATTCTGTCACTTTGGGACTAAATGTCCTGTAGATGTCAATCATATTCAATTGTTCTAGTGTTTCATTTAAGGCCAATATTTCTTTATTAATTTTCTGTTTGGATGAACAATCTGGAGCCATCAGCAGTGTATTGAGGTCTCCAAGTATGATTGTATTTTTGTCAGTTTTTGTTTTTAGGTCAATAGCAGTCTTATATATTTTGGTGCTCCTTGGTTTGGTGCATATATATTAAGAAGTGTTATGTCTTCTTGATTCAATGTCCCCTTATGAAATCATTATGAAATGACTGTTTTTGTCTCTGATTACCTTTGCTGTCTTATAGTCAGCATTGTTAGATATGAGTATTGCTACACCTGCTTTTTTTTTGGATATTTGCTTGGAGTACTGTTTTCCAACCTTTCATTTTAAATTTGTTTTTATCCTTGTAGCTTAGATGTGTTTCTTGTAGGTAGCATATAGTTGTGTGGGTGGATCACAGAGCACATTCCTAGCAGCTGTGGCTGATGCAATGCTGTGAGAATACTCTAGCTCCCAGAACCCTCCTGGGCATACCCTGGTAGGGAGCTCGCCCACTATAAGGAAGTGACTTAACGCCAACCACACAGCTCCCTAATCTTTTCAGCCATTGGCTATGAAGGGCATGCTGTAACATCCTATTGGCTAAAGCCATGTATATAAGCTAGTTTAATTTCTGAATAAAGCGAATCTGTGTCACTGAACTTGGTCCTCGGAGTCAGGTCCTTACATTTCCGTCATCCTCACCCCTGGCAGGACTTGTCCACAACGTCAGGCTCCCAACGTCAGGCAGGGACCTAACCAGCATCCAAGGGACGGGTGAGTGACCCTCTGCAATGGGAAACCTTTTCCCCCACTCTTGAGCTCCACAGGCTCAATAGCCCTGCATGCCCTATTGCAGAATAGGTGAGTTAAAGTTAGTGAAAAGGATCTTTGTACATACTGGAAAACCTCTCATGTTTCAACTCCTGGCTCTGGGATACGCCTCTCTGGGACCTGAATAGTTGGGCCCAAGCTTTCTGGAATGTCCGTTTGGCCAAAGTACATGGGGAACAAACCTTCCCTCTCAGCCTCACTCCTGCCTTATTGGCAATACATGCCTGCTTGACCAGTGCTCCTGCTGGGCACCCTCCGCCGGTCCCTAAGGTCCTACAGGCTACTCCTCTTTCAGAGGAGTCCCTACCTCCGTATTCACATCACCCTGTAGAGCAGGGGTCTCAAACTCAACTCAGCATGTGGGCCGCAGAGCAAGATTACAGCCGTTCGGATGGCCGCACTAGGTTACAAAAGGCAACTGTTACGCAACACTTTTCAGTGTCACAAAATTACCAGAAACTGTAGTTCGTGGATTAGTCTGTGGGCCGCACAAAATTGTTCGGCGGGCCGCAAGTTTGAGACCTCTGCGAGGAAGAAAAGTGTTGGGCCACCGAGTTTGATGAACTTGCAGCTGAGCATGCAGAAATAAAACTATATACTTTAGAAACTGGGCCATCAGCTCTACTGCCGGAAAAAGTGGAAGTCACTACTTCTGCATTCCCTGCCAGGGCTCAATGCCCCACCCCAGATGCCATTTTCTCCAACATGTGTTTCTGCTGCAGACTCATGGGGCAGACTATATGTCCCATGTTTCTTTTTTCTTTCTGTCTGTCTTGTATCTCTCTCTCTCTCTCTCTCCCCTGCCTCTCTCTCTGAAATGATGCTGGAAGGACCCAGCCACGGCACAGTGGCGGGGATCACACCCTCTTCTAACATAAGGGAGAGGTTATGTTTGTGTTTTTCAGCCTATTTGGATCCCAGGAACCCCCAACCTGCTTGACAGGGTTTCTTGGGCACCCACTAAATTGTTTAGTCTTCACCTGTCCAAAGCAAAAGCCCTGGCCTTCTCCACACTGACTACACCTGAGGGGAAGAGTTCCTCAGCACTTCAGAAGATCTCCCGGCTGGTGTGCATGCCCCATCACCTGGGGGGATGTGGAGGCTTTGATGGGGCAGGCCCAGAGAATTGCCCCTGACGGGCCCCCAGGCTCTGGTGCTGTGTTCTTGCTTATGTGTGCTATAGTAACCGCTGACTTCCAGATGCAGTAGGCAGCTGCCCGGGACTCCAGCCCGGCAGTGTGAGCTGGTGTTTTCAGTTTATCTTTGGAGGATGAGAAAAATTGGGCCTGAGTTGTGATTCACAGATTCCAGAAGGTAAACGGCGGTAGCTGCGGTGGGAGGATGAATGGAAGCCAGGCTTGCATTGCTGAGTGGCCACTGGAATAGCAGGGAGTGCCTGCTAAATCGCAGGTGGGTTTGCTGACATTTTGGGACATAGGGGTGAATGCCATCATGCTCTCCAGAGCAGAGATGGAAATGCTGACATTGCCACATGCTCCACTTTGGGACCATATAAGACCTGCCAGGATGGCAGGGATGAGGGGGGTGGCTGATGCCTCATGTGCATGGACTGATTTCCTGGACTATGACCCGGGTGAACACTGGCTTCTTTGTTGGATGGACTTATGGATTTTGGACAATGTGAAATACCTTGATGGGGTTGGGGGACTGCTTTGCTGGAGGCCCTTCACCTGCCCCAGAAAAAAGGCCGAGGACATTTTGTACTTTTGGCAAAAAGCTCAGAGACTGGTAAAATGTACCGTTGTAATTGTTGAAATTGTATGATTTGTCATGTTGTTGTAATTTGTGTAATGTGCCTTGCAACCATATGCAGTACGCAGCTCGTGGCAAGCCATTCATTTCATGTTTGAATGCTGGGACCTTTGTGGGAAGGGGGCATGCATGGACCTAAGTCCATTTTTAACAATCAAAATGGAACTGTGTTTAATGGCACCTAGAAGGTCTCTGCAACACAATGGGAGGGAAATGGCATCCTGACCCCTAGGAGGAATCCCCTGTTTAAGACCCCCGTTCTATTTCCTAACTAGTCTAAAATTACAGAAGCTTGCCTCATTGTTTAATTCAGCTAATCTATTAGCATATAATATAACAATAATTATAGTTGTTTTAGTTCTACTAGGGTTCTGTTGCATAATGCGTAACATTCAGAAGCTACAACAACAGCAAGCTGTCATTCATTAAGTCCAATTGGCCTTAATTAAAAGAGAAAGGGGAGGTGTGGGGTGGAGCAAGGAGCACATTCCCAGCAGCTGTGGCTGATGCAATGCTGTGAGAATACTTCAGTTCCCAGAACCCTCCTGGGCATACCCTGGAAGGGAGCTCACCCACTCTAAGGAAGTGACTTAGCACCAACCAAGCAGCTCCCTGATCTTTTCAGCCACTGGCTATGAAGGACATGCCATAACACCCTATAGGCTGAACCTGTGTATATAAACTAGTTTACTTCCTGAATTAAGTGGATAGGCTGAACCTGTGTATATAAACTAGTTTACTTCCTGAATTAAGTGGATCTGCGTTACTGAACCTGATCCTCGAGTAGGGTCTTTGCGTCTCCGTAGTCCTCACCCCAGCAGGACTTGTTCACAGAGTTGAATTTCCTTTTTTAATCCATTCTGCTACTTTGTGTCTTTTTATTGGTGAGTTCAATCCATTTACGTTTAGTGTCATTATTGATATTTGTGGGTTTCCTATTGCCGTTTTATATATTGCTTTCTGATAGTTTTGTATCTTGTTTGGTTCTTCTCTTTTATTTTTCTATCATTTGCTTTTGTTTGGTTGTAATCCATACTTATTTTCTCTGTTATTTTTTTCAAGTTATGTACTTCTGTGTTGGTTTTTTCAGGGGTGGTTACCATTAAGTAATGGAAAGCATACATATCATGTTCATTGTGGTACATTATCTCATGAGTGCTTCTGCACTCCATCCTCCCTTACTACTGTTAATATTTTCCTCTCCCCTTTTTTGTTTCTTTGTAACAGATTAATCTTGTTTTTATTGAAATCTTGACGGAGCTTTCACTTGTAGTTTTGTTTTATTTTGTTCTTTGTGTCAGGTCGGAAAACCCCCATTAGTGTTTCCTGAAGTGGGAGTTTTCAGGTGATAAATTTCTTCATCTTTTCTGTATCTGTGAATGTTTTTATTTCTCTTTTATATTTGAAAGATAGCTTTGACGAGTATAATATTCTTGGCTGGAAGTTCCTCTCTTTCAGAACTTTAAATAATGGGATCCACTCTCTTCTAGCTTGTAGAGTTTTTGCTGAGAAATCTGATGGTAATCTAATGGGCCTTCCTTTATATGTTGTATTCTTCTTTTCCCTGGCTGCCTTGAGATTTTTTTCTTTGTCATTGGTTTGTGCCAATTACATTATGATGTGCCTTGGAGTAGGTTTGTTAGGATTAAGATAACTCAGTGTTCTGTTTTCTTCTTGAATTCAAGGCTTTAGTTATTTCCACAGGCTTGGGAAATTCTTGTCTATTATTTGTTTGAATATGTTCTCCATTCCATTTTCTCTCTCTTTTCCTTCTGATATACCCATTATTCTTACGTTGCTTTTTCTGATAGAGTCAGACAATTCCTGTAGGGCTATCTTAATTTGTTTTTAATTCATGAGTCTCTCTCCTCTTCTCTCTGTAGTACCTGTAGTTGCCTATCTTTATGTCACTAATTCTTTCCTCTATCTGGCCGGTTCTATTGGCTAAGCTTGTTGCCTCGTTTTTCAGTTCATAAATTGAGTTTTTCATTTCTGTTTCATTTGTTTTCATAGTTTCAATTTCCTTGATGAAGTATTCTTTCTGTTCATTGAATTGTTTTTTGAGCTCCCTAAATTGCCTTTCTGTGCTTTCTTGTATATCCCTGAGTATTTTTAGGACTTTAATTTTAAATTCTCTGTCATTTAACTCCAAGATTTCAAAGCTATTGAATTTTTTTCTATAGATTTTCCCTTATCTATCTGAGCCACATCACTGTCTTTTGTATCCATGACATTCGATTTCTTTTTCTTTAATGGCTTGAGAGTGGTTTTGTTAATAACACTAATAAGAGTTGATAAAAAAAAATTTTTTTTGAGAAAATGTAGTGAAAAACTGAAAATTCTATTGTGCTAAGTGAAACAAAATATGTGTAACAGAGGGCCTGAGTTGGAGGGAGTGACAAAGATGCAAAAAATGAAGCAAGAACCCACAAAATGCCACAAGGAAAAAATTTTGATTAAGAATAAAATAATTTGTTTGTAGGCCCTGGCCAGTTGGCTCAGTGGTAGAGCATCGTCCTGGCATGCAGGAATCCTGGGTTCGATTCCCGGCCAGGGCAAACAGGAGAAGCATCCATCTGCTTCTCCACCCCTACCCCTCTGCTTCCTCTCTGTCTCTCCCTTCCCATCCTGCAGCCGAGGCTCCATTGGAGCAAAAGCTGGCCCAGGTGCTGAGGATGGCTCCATGGCCTCTGCCTCAGGTGCTAGAATGGCTCTGGTTGCAACAGAGCAATGCTCCAGATGGGTAGTGCATCATGCCCTAGTGGGCATGCCAGGTGGATCCCGGTTGGGTGCATGCGGGAGTCTGTCTGACTGCCTCCCCGTTTCCAGCTTCAGAAAAATACAAAAATAATAATAATAATTTGTTTGTAAATGATGGTCAAATGAGAGAAATAGTGTAAGAGAAAAGAAAAAGAGAAAAAAGATAAAATACAGTGAAAAATGAAAATTCTATTGTATTAATTGGCACAAAAACTATAGACTGGAGAGCCGGAGTTGGGGGAAATGCTAAAGAGATAAAAAGTGAAGTAAAAGGCACACAAAATGCCACAAAGAAAAAATCTGAATCCAGAATAAACTAATTTGTTTGTGGGTGAGATTTGAATGAGGAAAAAGTGAAAGATAAAAGAAGAAACAAAAAGAGAGAGAGAAAGAAAATGAAGTTAAGTTTTTGATATGTAACACTCATAGAAAAAAAAAGAATGGAAAATGTAACACCTATAGGTAATAATGCTTTAAATGAAAAGAAAATAATAAAATGGAAAGATGATAAAATAACCAAGGTGGAAGGAGTAAGAAAAAGATAAAAAACACAAGAAAAAAATGGAAAAAGTTATAAAGACTGTGGATTTTTTCTGGTTTTGAGAAGTTATCTTCTTCCTTTTCTTTCTTCTCTCTTTTTTTGGCCGATGGCGCTGTACCCTAGGTTCTGCCCCTGTGGCACTCTTAGGCAGAGATTTGCTGTTGTGTCGCTATGGTGATGACATAAATTAGGCCTCAGTCCCATTGGTAGGTGGGGCTTGTTAGCGTTTGCAGGCTCCAACAATGGGAGAGTCTGTTTTCTCAAAGCTCTCCCCAAATCTCTCCTTCCTGAACCTGCAGCCTGGAACCCAGCTTTGAAGTTGCCCCAGCCACTACCTGGAGAGCAAGAGGCTCTAAGAGCTGCCAAATTCCCCCTCTATTTCCACTCAATGCAGGGTTCTGGGTAAGGCTTTGCCATTAAGAGCCACCAGCATAATCAGGCAGGGCTGGGAGCTGATTGCCTTTCAGGTGTCTTTCTGTGAGCCTCCAGCATGTCTAGTATGCCTCAGCACTCTGCAGGTCTGCTCTCCAGAGGTTGTCTGCAAGCTGCCTGCATGCCCTTCCCCCATCACTTCCACAGTTCTCTTCCCCAGGAGTGTGCTTTGTTAGCCTGTATGGCTGGCAGAGATGTCGCACCCAGCCAGGTCCAGGTGTAGGGAAGCCGGCTTTCATGCACTTCCCGTGTGCTGTTGTTAAAGAAGCCAGGATTATTCAGAAACTCTGGTCACAGCCCACATAGAGGCTCACTACTGACAGTCTCAACCCAGACCCTCTGTCTGAGAATGTGGGCACTCCTCACGACGCCATTTCTCTGACGTCACTCTCTTAGGTTTCTTAAAAACAAACCAAACACCTAGTTTTGATCAGTCCTTCATTTTGTCCACTAGCCCTGCTTTTCCATTGCCTCAGATGTTCTTTCTTTAGGTCTAAAGAGGCTCCTTTCCTCCCTTTATTAATTTCTGCTTAAATGTCATCTCTTTAGTAAGCTCTTCCCTGACCAACTTATGAAAGACTTCTACCTGTTCACTCACCAGTTCCGTTACTTTCTTGATTATTTGTCTTAGTAACTGCAAATATTTTATTATTTTTTAGGAGTGTATTTATTTATTTTATAGAGGAGGGAGGGAGAGAGAGAGAGAGAGAGAGGGAGAGAGAGAGAGAGAAGGTGGGAAGAAGCAGGAAGCATCAACTCCCATATGTGCCTTGACCAGGCAAGCCCAGGTTTTGAAGCAGCGACCTCAGCGTTCCAGGTGGATGCTTCATCCACTGTGCCACTACAGTAACTGAAAATATTTTAAATTAAAACATCTTAATCTCTTCACTTCTATTATCTACTCCGAATTAGACTATGCATAGCCCCTTGAAGGCAGGAGCTATGTTTTGTCCACCTGTTATGGAGGGAGAAGAGCAGGGGCTTATAATGATTTATTAAATAAATGTATGAATTCCAGAATGCACTCAAATGGCAAGAGGCTATTGTTGTCAGCTGTTAATATTTCAGAGAAAGGGGCCCTACTTCGGCTTTTCTTGCATTTCTATAAGATGTTGTGAATATGTATTTAATAGAAGAAAAAAATTCGCAAATGTAGAATATCTTCTAGAGTGAAAGTGAAGGATACAGTTTCAGTGACTGACAAAGTTACAGATGGAAGCTTCATATTAGACAGTGAATGAAACCGAACCAACTGCAATAAGCTAGCTCATTTGCAGTTTGTTGTTTTCATAAAACATACCCATCAATCAACTGAAACCAGCTGTTCAGTTTTCAGAAGTTACAGGTGAAATTCTTTACTAAAAAGGATAATAAATTCAAGACTAAAATGCATGTAAGCCTCTAATTCAGAATTGCCTTTCTAGGCTTTAATTAATCCAGCACAGAATAAAACAATTTCTTTCGGTTGACTTTTGAATTTGTCCAGTGTTCTAATAGCCTTCATGGGTCAGTGAAAAAAGATCTTGCTTTTATGAAGTTTTCATATTCTGCTTCTGATAAATGAATATAGTTAAGGCAATCCTAGAGATATATATTTTTAATTTAAAGATACAATTCTAATCACAAGAATATGCATCAATTAACTCCTCACCCCCTTGAATCAATTCACGCCTGACTGTAAATTACATAATACACAGACTTAATCAGGTTCAGTGCTCTTAATTCTCCTTAAGGGCATGCTGACCACTTTTAGTGTAGCTTTCCATAACATTTTAAATTCCTTAGGGATTTAGGATTTTCAAAATAATTTTCTATAACCAATTATTATGCTCAGAGCAACCAGTTTTCCCTTTATGTGACTCAGAAAATTCTAGCCAACTTTGTAAGTGACGTTTGATCGGCACTTCAGCTCCAAGTTTCTCTCATGTGAACTGACTTTACTTATCCCCAGATTTTGTGAATAGAAATTACAGTGTCAGTTCCACGATTTGTTCTTTATTTATATGGTATGATAAGTACATCTGGCAAATACAGTCAGAACCAAAATATGCCTATTTCTTCACTCCAGACTTGCATTAGTCATACATTAGCTGTTTCTCCTGTCTCAAATCAATCCCTACTATCAGAACATAGCTTATTTAGTAGCGCTAATGGGACAGCTAGATCTATTTCTTTCTTTCTTTTTTTTTTCTTTTTCTTACACTGAGTCACTCTGGCTCTAAAACTAGACCCATTATGTTAATTTCAATGATTAGTTTGCAGATACCTTGTCTGTCTAAGCTCTGGTTTAGGAATGGACTTTGTTTTAAAAGTAAATGCCATTGCTAAAGTAGATCTGATTTTTTCTTTTTCTTTCTTTCTTTCTTTCTTTCTTTCTTTCTTTCTTTCTTTTTCAGTATCTCACAGGAGAACACAGAGCTAAACCTTGAATTGGTATTATATTAACTTTTTTAGTTGAACACCTACAATGTGACAAAAAAGCTACAAAATAAATCAGATCTTCCCTGTATTCAAAGTTCAAGTCTGAAATGGAAGATAGACATAAAAGCAATAAATAAAAACAATATATAAAAGATAGGTGTGCAAATACAAACAAGCATTATAGAGGATATTTCATCAAGTATGAGCTACAATACAACACTCATGAAATCAGATACAAAATCCATACAGAAGGAAGACAATAAAAAAAGACATGGCTATATGAAAGTGGTTGGAATGTTTGGGGAACAAAAATTATTCCATCTGGTTTGGTTTGTCAGCTGGGAATATTCAAAGATTTTGAGTGGTAAATGAGCCTGGGTATCAATCTGACTGAATACTAATGAGCCAAATTATACAACACTGTATATATACAATACAGTGTTATATATATAATAAATTAAAGCACAGGCTTCCAAATATTAGTCTTCCTAAAAATAACCAGAGAGCTTGTTAAAAATAGGTTTCAAATTTATCCAGAAGTTCTGATTCAGTGTATTTGGGGTGGACTAAAAAATATGCACATTTGTTAAGTACCTCAGGAGATTTTATTTGTTTATTGATTTGAGAGCTAGAGAGATTTGTTGTTTCACTTAGTAGAACATGTATTGGTTGCTTCTTGTATGTTCTCTGACTGGAGATCAAACCCAAAAACTTGATTGATTGGAATAATGCTCTAGAGTCTATCCAACTGAACTATCCAGCCAGGTTAGAGGAGATTTTCATTCAGATCAATACCAACCTTACCTAGTCAAGTGGGATCCCTGCTCCAAGATTTTATCTAAGGGGTTCCCCGTGCTTTCAAGTGCTTTTCTCAGAACTTTCTAAGCTCCTCTATAATGCTAGGGATCAGCTTGGCTGCAGTTGGTGCATACTGGGACCCACATGGGGCTTCCAGCATTCCTCCTTCAGGATTCTCTGCAAGCCCCTATTATTATCATGAGTTCAACACATGCCTCAGTGAGCTTCAGAGTTTGGCCCCTATGGGTTTACACATGGGCCCAGTACTTCCTCCATGGGATCAGGTAAAGTCAGGCTACTATAATAGAGCTGACACATGATTAAAGATGACTCTTACGTTAGACACAAGATAAGTTCAGACCTCCAAGCTGCCTACATCCTTGACACATGGACTTCGAACCTGCATAGACATGTTTGTCAGCTCCAGCACTTCCATTAGTTCTTGCTCAACTGTGTTCTGACTTCCATAGCGGTGACCCTGTGCTCTGAAGCACCTGAATGTGGTTGGGTTAATAATGGTAAGCATCCTATGTATCCATCACAACTGGAATCCAAGGAAATCTTCCAATTTTCCCCACCAACTTTTTGCCATGGGCCAGGAATTCCTTCACAAGTAGGGAGAGGACAATCCAAGCAACAAATATTGCTCCATCATGCCAGTGGGCCGTTCTGATTACTCTCCTCTCTGGCCTCTGATTGTTGTAGTCACCCCCTTCCTTCTAGCTGAAACCTATGACAGATGAGAAACGGAAACCTCTGCTATTCAATAATTCAGTTGTACAAATAGTTGTTGAATGTATAGTAGTTTCCAAACATGGCACAAGATTTGAGAATGTAGGCTCAATTAAGCATGACTTTTACTCTTAAGAATGTCACAATTTATGAATTGGACGCATAAGAAACTGATAGAACTTACTGTGCTAAATCACATTATAGCTGAGACAATCAATTAGGGAGAAAAAGGAGTATTAGAGAAATCAATTTCATTTATTAATTTATCATTTTTACTATTTTTACAATTTATAGAATATATAAGTAAAATAATAAGCCATGATATTTGTAAGTAAATAAATTTGTGTTAAAAGTGCATACTCAAAAATTTTCCTGATGATGATAAATTCAACTCTTTGAAATCACTGTTATTATTATAGATATGCTATAATATAGATTATCCAGTCTAGATTATGCTTCCATAATAAACAACATACAAATTTAGATTCTCAATACCACAAAGTGCTACTTCTATGCTACACAGTGTATGAAGTGGGTCTGGGCGATTATCCAAGACAACTGTCCTCCATGTAGTGACTCAATGGGGAAGGCCTATCATTTTGTAACAGCTCCATCTTAAACAGGATCTGGGCAGCAGGGCATGAGAAAAACGTTAGGTACAAACTCTCAAAGGCATCTTATTATAAAAACAACAACAACAATAACCCAGGCCATGCCTCATTTGAGAACAGTGTGTCAATGCAATTTTCTCATATAAGAAAAATATTGTAAATAAATAAAATACTACTACATACTTTAAGCACAAATCTAATCTGTAACACAATTTATCAGTTCTAACTAGATTGTTAATGTTTACAGACACATTTACATACATACATATTAATCAGTGCTGATTATTAAACTATATATATATTTGTATTCATATTTTAATTGAAAAGTCAATATGTCCATATTTTAATTATATCACATTACCAAGTTAAGCCAGTAAGTTAAACTTCCATTAGTCTACGTATTTTTTACTTGAAAACCAACTTTTTATTTGAGATATAAAATTATCGAATAGAAAGAATATAAGTATACTTCTGTCTAGTCTACTATTAGGAATAATGTGAAAACAGTTCAAATTAATTCATCTTTAGTGTAAAAATAATATTAGATTTAAGTTAGAAGAGAGGAAATATGATGATAAGAAAACTTGAAATTTTGGCATTCTGATTTTACAGAAGCAACTGAGTTATTCAAAATATATACTTTTTAAATACAGACAATTCACTGTTTTTTTTATATGCCAAATTCCATTCATTTGAAGGGACTTGGCTTTTCACAGCCAAGTTTTAAGCATGAGAAAATTATAAATAGAAACACATTGTGTCCTCTGATCTTGGGAGGTGGCAACATTTGCTACAAAGCTGGGTGGGGATTGATCTCATTTTTTGGTTTTCCGCCTTTTGAAGAAGAATTTAAATTTGCTATATTTAAAGCAGCAGCTTAAAAAATATTTCACAGCCTCAGTGAAAGAGCAGTGCTTCATAACTACATAATAGCTTAATCAACAAATAAGAGTCTGCTTCCTGCAATGAAGCCACAAATATGTTGAAAGTTCCCAGCTTTCTGCAGGATGTACAAAGATCTCTGCTCAAGTCATTTTTGGACCATGTTTCTTCTTTGTGGTGGCAGTGGTTGTCTGGCTGTGTGGGTGTGCATTTAAAACACATTTTACAGATTTTTTAATAATGCCTTCTTAAGGAGAAAGGGAGACTGTTTTTTTCCTATTCTCTAAGCACTTAAAGCACTTCCCTGATGACTTATTGGTTTTCTTTAGCAATTCAAGATTGATTACATAGGGGACTAAAAGGGATATTTGAAGAAAGGTAGGAAAAATTACCTGAAACTTTTTCTTGTTTGCAAGCTTGTTTTATATTTACTTACTTATTATCAATGCCACAAAAATCTTTAATGGCTAAGCTAAGATCTCAACTGGGTTAGAGAAACCAAACTCATTTGTCTTCTAGGCTTTTTTATCTAATGATATTAGGTCCATAACATTTACTTGTTTATTCATTCTCAGTTTTCATTTATTATCATCAATGATGATGTGTGTTTCTAGCCCTAAGTTATTATCATCTAAGGCAAGAAAGTATTTTTCTAGGTCAGGTTTTTTTTAGAGGGCAAATACCTTCAGTCTTTTTGTGACCTACTTATACTGATTATATGATGACTTCGGCAAATTTTCCCTGGAGAGTTTCCTTCTGATCTGTGTCTTTCAGAACATTTTAGGTCTGTAATAGAACAAACAAGCTTGGTCTATTTCTGTTGTTTTATTGCAGGAGCAAATTTTACATTCTTTAATCAAATCAGCTAAATAATAATATAAATAGGCCCTGGCCGGTTGGCTCAGCAGTAGAGCGTCGGCCTGGTGTGCGGGGGACCCAGGTTCGATTCCCAGTCAGGGCACATAGGAGAAGCGCCCATTTGCTTCTCCACTCCCCCCCTCCTTCCTCTCTGTCTCTCTCTTCCCCTCCCGCAGCCAAGGCTCCATTGGAGCAAAGATGGCCCGGGCGCTGGGGATGGGTCCTTGGCCTCTGCCCCAGGTGCTAGAGTGGCTCTGGTCATGGCAGAGCGATGCCCCGGAGGGGCAGAGCATCGCCCCTGGTGGGCGTGCCGGATGGATCCCGGTCGAGCGCATGCGGGAGTCTGTCTTTCACCGTTTCCAGCTTCAGAAAAATACAAAAAAAAATAAATAAAAATAAAAATAAATAATAATATAAATATATCATGAGCAGTTTTCTAAGTTTCCTTTGCTGAATGACTGAAATACATTTTAAAATAAATTGATGCATTCTAATAAATCTCCTTAAGGTCATCATGGAATTATGATCTGTTTTTTTTTTTCATCTAGTGAATATATAATTTACTTCTAAGCTAAATTATAATTTATGTATACTGAAAATGTGGGTTAATTCTTAAAGAATTTAAAACTTTATAGGTAAAATCAAAGGTAAAACATTGTGATTTTTAAAACAGGCAAAGCTAATTCTTTTATATATTATCCCTGGGAACTTTTTCTGCCACTTCACCACCTGGAAATATCTAGCAAGAGAAGCAGGGATTATTTTACCTACCCCCTTAACTTCATAGAGATAATATAGGATAAAATTTATCCTCAAACTTATATATAAAGGCTATCCTCTCAGAAAAATCTTTTTCTCAATAGGTAAATATGTAAATTCATAAATAATAGAAAAAGTGTATCCAGGGTTAGATAGTTCCTTGATTTTGGAAATCCTCTGAATACAAGTGCATGGTTTCCCCAGTCCTCAGCAAAGGTTTCCTTTCTATGATTTATTTCTGAGGAGGGTCCGTGACAGCACTACCGCCCACAGCTGCCAGGAATACCCTCCCCACCGCAGGCATGCTGCTTCACGCGTTCAGCCCAGACTTTATGAACCATTACTATGAACCAAGGATTCTATGTCCATTATGTCATGTAATGTTCACAATAGGCCTGCACACTGTGTGTCATGCTAATTTTTGGTTCATACATAAAGAAATAAACATCAAGAGGCATTGCATTATCTAAGATCAACAGCCTATCTCTGACAGAGTTAAGAACTCAGACTACAGGCCTACTTGACTATTGACAACATCAATACTATTATCTTAACCTGCTCTACTACCTGTGCTTTGTCAATATTTCCTGAGTAATGTCAAATTAGTCTCTCTTATCATAGCTCTCCCAAATTTAAACCAAGTGACAATTTCTGGGAATTTTCTGGTTATCATCTCTAATTTGCTAAATTCCATCATGTTTTAAACTGAAGACAAAACGATTTTGTAGTTCAGAAATGAACTATAAAGTAAGAGGCATTTAAATGGAAAATTACTTTGGTTGAAATAAAGTACCTGAAATGCAGTTGTGTTAAACTGTAGTCTTTTTTACAAAAACAAAAAATAATGAATGAAATAATGATCAGTTACAGTGTACATTGTATCCCCTGACTTCCTGCAGCCTACTTTAACTAGGAAGTATAGTACATCCTCAGATTAAAATATTCTCCTTAAATTAAGCATTTTCACTAATAAATATATTGCAGTTAATGATTGTAAATTTGAGATGCATACAGTCACAGGTAGGACATACAATATTTTTATGATTATATCTTGATATTATAAGCTAGATTCAAAACAGCAGTAAAGCAATATAAACTTTTAGAAACTACCCTGATCTTTCAACCTTACCCACCTTAATGACTCAGAGTTATTGCAAAACTGTCCTGTTAGTTCCCAAGGAGCCACTATCATAAATATAATGCAATAATTATCATACAACAGACAATATAAAGAACAGCCACATACCTCCATACCTCCAAAGGACACTATTACTATTATTATTTTTTCAAGTTTCATGACTTTAAAATATAATCCAGGCCCTGTTCTAGTAACTAGGTTGCTTAGAGCATCATCCCAACATGCCAAAGTCATGGGTTGATCCACGATCAGGTCACATACAAGAATCAATCAATGTATGTATAATAAGTAGAACATCAAATCAGTGTTTCTCTTTCCCTTCGTCTCTCTTTAAAAATTAATAAATAAAAATGAGATAAAGTAAAAATATTTCAGTTTCACTTGAATTTCACTAATTGATCAGGAAACAAAAATGAAAAACAAAAGTAACACTTTTTTTTGTTATAGTGTTCAAGTAACACTATAATGTTGAACAATAAGCACAATCACAAAATATTTCCCCTTGGCTGCCAACTTTTTCTTTATCTTAGGGGTAAAATCCAGCTCCCAGTTCAAGTATTCTGGCTTTCTGTGAAAGCTACTTATTTGCTTCTTGCCTACAATCATGTGCTTTCAATTTCTTTTGCATTTTACCACTTACATTTTGCAGCATTCTTTTATGGATGAACGACTGCCTGGCAAAATAGAAACTGAACCACAGTATGTAATTAAGTTCTTTGCACAATGGAAGTTAGTCATCGACACAATTAAACCACTGGCTCGGGATCCAGCACTGGAGGAATGAAAAGCATAACCAAAAAAAGCACTCGTTCCAATAAGAATTTCCTACATCGTGGGACTGAAGTGCTCTGCCTGCTGTTTTGGTATCATGACAAGAATTCAAAATAAATCCTCTTTTTAAAACTGAAAAGAGTTCATGTCAGATAGTATCTTGTTTCTCCTACTTTTTTTTTTTTTACAATATTTTTTTGTTTTTTACTGTTTCTGAGCTCTGAGGAGAGTCTTTCAAATTTTGGTGGCAAGTTATAATAATATAGAGATTTGTTGTTGAAAGCTTGGAAAAATAGCCTATAACATAAAATGTATTTTCTTACAAAGAGTAATTTAATATTTTATTGTTTTAATATAGTGTACATAGTAATAAGTTCAATAAAATATAATGTGGAATAGTTAATGATATTTTAATATTTTTAGTTTTAATTAGAAACGACCTATTTAGGAATATTCTCAAATTGTTTTAATTTATGATGCAAAATTACATCTCAAGTTGATAATCAAATATGTATCTAAAGGTTAAAATTTAATAGACTACTACTGAAATGTAATGAGAGAAACAAGGAAACTTTCACTGGGTATGGTTTGTTTTAGAAATTTTATTTTATTTTGTATTTTTCTGAAGTTGGAAACGGGGAGGCAGTTAGACTCCCACATGCGCCGGACCGGAATCCACCCGGCATGCCCACCAGGGGGCGATGCTCTGCCCATCTGGGACATCGCTCTGTTGTAATCAAGGCCATTCAAGCACCTGAGGCAGAGGCCAAGGAGCCATCCCCAGCGCCTGGGCAAACTTTGCTCCAATGGAGCCTCTGCTGCGGGAGGGGAAGAGAGAGACAGAGAGGAAGGAGAGGGGGAGAGGTGGAGAAGCAGATGGGCGCTTCTCCTGTGTGCCCTGGCCGGGAATCGAACCTGAGACTCCCGCATGCCAGGCTGACTCTCTACCACTGAGTCAACTGGCCAGGGCTTAGAAATTTTATTTTTTGGAAGTATGATATGAAAGTAAAAATTTTGAAAAGGAAATAATGCAATAATAATTAATTAATAAAATGTTTTAAATTAGCTCTTGCCCTTGGTCACATTACTGAATGAAATCATTTTGATAGGTTTTAGTTGAAGTACCCATGGATTCAGATAACAACATATAAAGTAGAATATCGTGTAAATAGATGTCACGAAGTTGTGATAACACTATTTCAGTTATTGCAATTATTTTTTATATTGATATAGTGTCTAAAGTCTTTTACATAAAAAAGACTGAATGTAATATGGTCTTACTGTTTGTAATATTCCTGGAATATTCCTCCTTTGATATTGTTTTCACAAAGTTTTCATTATAATAACTAGTTCATAGAGATTTGGCCGCAATCAGAAATATAACTTAAATATTTAGAGAATTCCAAAGATATGCTTCAAGTAGAATTTCTATCACTACTTTTAACTCTGTATTTGCTTTTCCTTTGGTAGAGGATCACAACTTGTGAATGATAGTGATTGAACGCAGTCACTTGACTTAACTCTTATAACCATTATAGTATTTTACAAAATTTGAATACTAGGTAAGATAGAGGTCATCATTAAGTTGCTGGAAGAATGATGAAGAAAATTGAAAACGTTATAAATATAGTTTGGTTTTAAAAAAACCTTTTTTTAAATTAATTACCTGTGATCACACTGCATCCACCTCTCACTGGATCACACCGCCCTTAGCTATTCTCTTGGCTTAGGACATTGAAAACTTGTTTCTTTTTCTTTCTAGGATGGTATTATTCCTTCATTGTATTAATATTTTGCTCTATGTTTTACTGCAGCTTTTTTCTCTGAGGAATTTATCTGTTAATGCATTGGTGAATAGCTGTAGATTAATAAACTACCTCCTTAGGGAAAGTGAGGAAGGCATTGTGTTTTATACCAACCATAGTGAACGCTCGTAGCTGTAAGAACTTTCAGATTCTGTGAGTTTTTGTTAGGGAATGTTTTGAGACAGATTTTCTTTTTGCACATAGGAGGCAAGCAACTACTTACTGACCTAAAGCAGGGAAAGGCAACATCTGTCTTCAAGGTTGATATTAGACCATCATTGAAATGATTTTCAAAAGGTTGAAATAATCTGGTTCACTGAAGAATGGAGAAGAAGGTATAATTAACTATCCCACGATCAAGTTAAAGACTGACACAAGTGGATTGTAAGAAAAACCTGGGTTTAAAAATTAAAATCTGCATTAAAAAGAACATTGGCGGACTGGAATTTATTAATTGTATTGCTCAATTTTTTTTTTAAAGTAGTTGTAACGTGATGTATGTTTGCAAGGGTGCTCGTGCAGAGGGATCGGTGGGATGTCCAGGTATGTAAACTGAGGTTTGGTCAAGAGGCTGAAACCAGGAGTGGGGAGGTGGGACAACAGCAGGCCAAGGTTGTTCTGACCAGCAGCTGAGACCCTTAAGTCTGGCATCTCAGGTTTTTCTTTGGCTTCTCGTGGAAACATCATTGAGATAGGAACTATTTTAAGGAAAGCAATGCCCGGTTCAATATATTTATTTCCGTATGCATGTGCCAAAACTTAATTATTGGGGGTTGTTATGTGTCATTTATTTTCAAACATGACTCTTGATGTCTAAGAAAATGTAGATTCTACCTAAGGAGAAAAAATTGTCTGAATGGGATACCAGAAGAGGCTCGATGAGGAAATGGACCTGAACTAATGGTTTCAGTGGGTTGTCAGTAAACAGGGGTTCTCGGCAGTAATGAAAGACAAAGGGGACAATGAAGAAAAATCACAATGCTCCAGGGAGCAGCACATACAAAGCCTTCGGTGAGGAATGAGTGTCTGATATTCTAGAATCATACAGAGTGTGGAACAGGGCAAACAGACATTAACCCTTAGGGATATTTAATGCGCTGAACATAAACTTAGACTTTATTGTTTGAGGAAAAAAAAAACAATTTTTTCTTGAAGAGTTTCAAGAGGTGACCCTTGTAGAATTGTCTTTTAAAAAGTTGTTCTGGGGATAGTGCAGAAAATTGTTTGGTGGTGAGCAAGTTTAGAATCAGGGAAACCAGTTGGACAGTTGTTGAAGTTGGAAGTAGAAATGACAAGAATTGCTTCTTTTTAAAGTGTCACCATGAAGTCTATACTTTGTATCATAACTTCTCATTTGTTTAATATAGCACTCATTACATTATAGACTAGCATGTTTCCTTTTATACTTCAAACTTTTTTAAAACAAAAAGTTTTATTGTTTTAAAACAATAAAACACAGTTCTCTTTTATAGTTTTAAGGTTTTCCGTAGCTTCACAATTAATTCACAACTTCTGGACAAGAAATGTAATGGACTCTGTCAGATATGACTAAACCTTAATTAAGAGAACACATCTTCACCAAATAAGTTTATATATTAAGTAAATAGAAAATTCAGAAATGGAGTATCATATGCTAAACACTTTTTTAAAATTTAACTTCAAGAGTAAAATTTTTCAAGAAAATTATTCTTCAAAACAGTGCTCACTTACCAGGCCTTGAGAAAAATACTTTTAGGGGGTGCTATTCAATTTTAATAAAAAATATTATACGAGCAAAAAACTTTTACTTAAGGGCTGTTAACTAAGGACACACAGCCCTTTAAACCTTTCAAGTGTAAGATTATTCTCAAACCAAAGAGATAGTGGTGAATCCGAGTGAACTACAAACTAAATATTCTCCTCCAGTGTTCCATTTTAATGTATAAGAAACCTATATTGCAGAGATTTGAAAATGATGTTTTGACACCCAAAACTTTTCCTTAGGAGACTATAAATTCTGATGACTTGCTAGTTGCCACAAATTTGGAAAATATATGAGCCTTATAAAAAGATTTCTTTCAGACATATACCATTTATTCTATGTTATTTGAAAGTTGTATTTCTGCATATATCCCACTCAGAATAAGGATGCTCTTAGTTGATTAACATTTTTCATGTTTTGGTAATACTAGAAAATAGGCTTTGATAGGCTGACTGCAAGATCATGGGTAAGATAAATTAAATATTTTTTGTGATTCTTAGTGCAGAGGATTAACGTTCATTCATTTTAAAAAGGGTCAGATTTTATTACACAACATATAAAATGTTTATATTTTATATTATTTTTAAAAAATTATAACTGTATTCAACATGGTTTCTCTACTTTAGCCAAATTAATGTTTCCATTATCTTTCCAAACAAGCATTATAACTGTCAACTTTTTAGTTGACTATTTCAAGTATAGCCAAATCAAAATATTGTTACTGAGGGTGCAATGAAATATAGATATCAAAAGATAGATGTTCACCATTGAAAATTAAATTTTCAGGTGTACAGATTGAACTATCTCAAGATTTATCACGTAACTGAAGTTTTATAGACTTATCAAATTGTCTTGGTAGAATGCTGGTGGTGTGTGCCTGTGTTTTCTGATCACAGTTTAAAATTTTTTAAGACAACATTAAAAATCAGAAATCTCCATACAGTAATCCAGATATTACTCTTTTATGAAAAGCAAGAATAAGATAGAAATGAATCAAAGCTTCTGTATTGCACTCATTTACATTTATTTGAGACTTACAATATTTTAGTTTGAACCATAATTTTGTACTAATTTTAAAAGTTTTTGTCTCTTTGAAATACTACACAAAAGTATCAATCCCTATAATATGGAAAAAATATGACATGATTGATTAAGACAGAGTCAAAAGATGGCAAGATAACCTTATTTTAATAATGTCTGTACTCATACCAGGATTTCTTTTTTTTTTTTTTTTTTTTTATTTGTTTATTTTTTTACAGAGACAGAGAGTGAGTCAGAGAGAGGGATAGACAGGGACAGACAGACAGGAGTGGAGAGAGATGAGAAGCATCAATCATTAGTTTTTCGTTGCACATTGCGACACGTTAGTTGTTCATTGATTGCTTTCTCATATGTGCCTTGACCGCGGGTCTTCAGCAGACCGAGTAACCCCTTCCTGGAGCCAGCGACCTTGGGTCCAAGCTGCTGAGCTTTTTGCTCTAACCAGATGAGCCCGCGCTCAAGCTGGCGACCTCGGGGTCTCGAACCTGAGTCCTCTGCATCCCAGTCCAACGCTCTATCCACTGTGCCACCACCTGGTCAGGCCCAGGATTTCTTGCTCAAAGTCAGAAGCTATTCTTGAAAATCAGCCATTCTTTTGTGCACTATTTTGAAGCTTATTTCACCTTATAGAAAATATAAAAAATCATGTTGTGGGTTTAAAATGACTTAATTATTGTATTTATATAAATTGTTATTCAAGACCAGTGACAGCTATTTTTCATTCTTCATAAATATTTTTTAATTTAATGAATTATTTATAAAAGATAAAAGTGCTGGATAATTAACCTGAGGTGACATTATTATATATCCAAAATATCTCTTCATTGCAACAGACTACAAAGATTATAAAGAAGAATGAAATAATGAGAGACTTTGAAGTCATCATAGTCAGTCATGTTTATAGTTTTATATTGAAAAATTCAAGGTTATTACAAGAAGCAAAAACATAACTATATTTTCTAACAAAACATTTCAGAGAGAAACAGCTGTTACATAATTGTTCAGATTTTTGGAAATCTTGTTTTGGAGAAAAACATACTTTAAGCTTTTTTACCAGAAGTCTTCTCAGTTGTCATATACACCTCTCACCAATTTGTTTTTGTAAGCCATGGTACAGGAACATCATATTTTTTAAATGGCAACAAAGGGAAATACTATTTTTACTATAGACAATCAATTAATATTGTAGTTGCTTGTGTCTACTTTGTAGAATTGACAACACTTCAAAATATATTGATAAATGTCTCCGTACCTACAGAGTACTGTCATTGTTTTTCTTATTCTGTGTGTGTGTGTGTTGTTTGAAAATCCAAGCAATAGTCTAGTACTCACTACTTAAGAAAGTGCTGATGGTTAGATCAATATTTCCAGTATTCAGAAAACATAAAAAGTTTGTAAATACATAGAAACATTGTTTTAAACATTAAGTATACAAAGTCCTCTGAGAAAACATGTTGGTTTTGTCATTGGAAAATACTTTTTTGAAAATGCATACAAATACACACATATGCATTTAATATAGACATATTTCATTATCAGTTTTTATTTACAAATTTAGAAAATTATATTACATGTTTTTAAAATTTATTAAGTTGATATGGTTTGCCAAACTATATAGGTTTCAAGAGTACAACTCAATATAACACCGTCTATACATGATCTGTTTTATGATAATAATAGGAAACATAATTTTATGAGTCATAACCTGCTTGACTTTAATCCTTTTAAACATAGCAACCATTTGATTAAGTGCTATATGAATTTTCTCCCCCAACACTCTCAAAGTGTCATCTGTCATAGCCTTGCTGACACAGCCATAAAATATGGCTGTCTAATGATATTAGAGCCAAGAAATATGAAGTTGGGTCTAGCATTTTAGACCACAATGATTTCTTACTGTAAACCATGTAACATCGTCCCTGTGTACATAATGAAAGAGAAGATATCAACTAAGATCAAGAAAATGGCAAGTTTAGGAAAAGAAAAAAAACTAAAAAATTGGTAATTTTACTTTTCTACCATATTTAATGCAGAGTATCATTAATAAAGACCTATTGTCTGATAATTTTGATTTTGTCTAAATAATTGCAAATTTATCATGGTGAGCAATTGAAAAGTTATGCATCTGGGCTAAATCAATTGATCAAAACATTTGCAATGGTTTCAGTTGCTTGGCTTAATATTGTATCATATTTGTTATATAGTCATTAAAATATTTTAATATGCTGTTGACATTAAGTGTCAACTAAATGTGAAGCATGATCTCATGGGTTTTGACATAAGAAAATAATTTCACAGAAATATGTAATTTAGTTGTGTAATATTGGTCAAGTTACTTCTCTTCTTTTCTCTCTCACATTTCCTCTTTATAAAACTGTGCTTCTAGTATCTGACTGGCAGATATTTATTATTTTAATTAAGAAGAAAAGTATTTATGAAGAATTTAATAGAGTGCTTAACACATTGTAGATGCTCAATAAAAGATAACTATATTTATCATTAGAAATATTTTTGGAAACATATTGTAAATTTATTCATGTGTTGTAGCCCTATGTTCATTGCAGCACTGTTCACAGTGGCCAAGACATGGAAACAACCAAAAAGCCCTTCAATAGAAGACTGGATAAAGAAGATGTGGCACATATACACTATGGAATACTACTCAGCCATAAGAAATGATGACATCAGATCATTTACAGCAAAATGGTGGGATCTTGATAACATCATACGGAGTGAAATAAGTAAATCAGAAAAAAACAAGAACTACATGATTCCATACATTGGTGGAATATAAAAACAAGACTAAGAGACATGGACAAGAGTGTGGTGGTTACCAGGGGTGGGGGGAAGGAGGACGCAGGAGGGAGGCAGGGAGAGAGTTAGGGGGAGGGGGAGGGGCACAGAGAAAACTAGACAGAGGGTGATGGAGGACAATCTGACTCTGGGTGAGGGGTATGCAACATAATTTAATGACAAGATAACCTAGACATGTTTTCTTTGAATATATGTACCCTGAAATATTAATGTCATCCCATTAACATTAATAAAAATTTATTTAAAAAAAAATTTATTCATGTGTTTGTACATAGTATGTTTTACACCTGTAATTTAGAAATCCAGGTTATCATTTCTGAACATGATTAAACAAGTTGTAGTGTATACAGGTAGTGCAACAGAAATCATTGAGGAGATACAGTGCTTCTAGAAACCATTGTTTTGATTCATAGACTTACATGAATTGGGAGATATGACAGAGCAGACAAAAAAGTGTGTGAAGTAGATATAGTTCATAGAACAGGGAAGACCATGGTTGGAGAGAAATTCCATATACAGAATGAAAGCAAGTTTTGCATAATTATTTGATGTGGAGATCATGACATATTTATTTAACAAACAACTACTGAGAACAATGTAATAAATGCAGAAACATAGGATCTGACCTCCCAAAATAAATGTGCAAGTAGAGTAGAAATATATAAACATCATAACGTAAAATTATCAGACTGCAAAAATGTTCAAAGGATTATAAAATATGTGAAATGGTGTTATAAAGATCTTCTTGGATCCCCCTACCCAGCAAAACAACCATAATTTATGAGTAATAAAAATTATTTAAATCTCTGGGTATGGTCCCCTGGGAGTGTGCAAATAGCAAATGGACAAAAATGTATTTAAAAATACATGCACTTGACCTGTGGAGTAGCAGTGGGTAAAGCATCGACCTGGAAGACCGAGGTGGCTATTTCAAAACCCTGGGCTTGCCTGCTCAAGACACATATGGGAGTTGATGCTTTCTGTTTCTCTATCTTCTCTCTCTTTCTTTTTTTCTCTCTCTCCTCTCTCTTTAAAAGTAAATAAATTATATATAGATATAGATGTATATATTTGAAATTTTGGTCTTGCCATTTTATCCACTACCTTCTCTTTTTAATCTCTCAGTTCAGTGTGGTAAAAGTTATATTCTGGGATGGTGCAGCCAGGAAGATGGGATTCATTCATCTTTGAGCTCCTTTTTAAATGATGATTTCTTCCTGAGAAAGCCGAGCTGTAACCATTACTCATTTTCTCCCTTTAGCTCCATGTTACAGAAGTTCTATTACAGGAAAATACAGCCAATAAGTCCTGAGTACCATCTTTTGCCCATTTGAAAAATGGAAATTCTAACACAGAAGTGTGTGGCCTAGAATACAGGACCCAGTTGCCCCTTATCCAAGATTGATCATAGGTAGAAATAACATGCCAGTAGAGGCAAATAAGAAGACTAGGCTATCACAAATCACCATCACTCCAGTGACCCATCTCAAGATAAAGTTGTTACTTCAAAAGTAAAAGGCCACTGTCCCTATCTAGCTCTAGCTCTGAGTCAGTAGTGTAAAGTTTCTGCACAGGGAGAAATGCAGTCTATAAAAACATAAAGTTCTATAGTTCTCTCAAAAAGAACTTACTTTACTTCAACCATATGAGAAACTTTCATGCCCAATGCCATTGTTAAAAATTAGTGGAGATCTTAGCTCTGGTCTGCTAGCTCAGCAGTAGAGCATCGGCCTAGCCTATGGAAGTCCCAGGTTTGATTCCCAGCCAGGGCACACAGGAGAAACGTCTACCTGCTTCTCCACCTTCCCCTCTCTCTTTTCTCTCGATCTCTCTCTTCTCCACCCTCAGTCAAGGCTCCATTGGAGCAAAGTTGGCCTAGGCACTGAGGATGGCATCAATGGCTTTTGCCTCAGGCACTAGAATGGCTCCTATTGCAACAGAGCAACATTGCAGATGGGTAGAGCCTCACCCCCTAGTGGGCATGCCAGGTGGATTCTGGTCAGTTGCATGTAGCAATCTGTCTCTCTGCCTTCCCCCTTCTCACTTCAAAAAAATAAAAAAATAAATAGTGGAAATTTTGGTGCAGAACCATTAAAAGGAGACTGCCATGACAACAACAATCTCTATGACAGAAACAAGTAGACCAGAGAGAAGTTTAACAGGAAACATAAGGAAATAATTAGATAGGAAGAGCCCTCATGGGGTTAAAGTAAGTTTCAAAGTGTGACCTGAACATTCTTGAGTTTACTACTGCAAACAGGGCCATACTTTATTTGGATAAGAATGTTGAAAAATGTATACTCCAGTGACTTGTTGAAAACAGTTCATCAATAATCTCAAAATTAGTAGAGGCTAATTGAAGCTGATGCCAGTAAAGATAAACCATCCAAAGCTTAATAGCAGATCAAAAAAAGAGACAGTCAAAGACTCAGCTAAACTATAGTTATCTTTGTACAGATTAGGGGCATACTGTGTACATACTCAAGGCTGTACCATATGAAAAACAACATCACAGGCTACACACATGAAATAAATATAATTAATTAAAATAGTTCAACCAAATCACTGAACAAATTAAAAAAGAAACAATAAGACCAAGAAAACAGAGTAGTCAGGATCAAGAGTTGCTATAATATATTATCAAAATAGTGCAGTTTTGACAAAGAAAGTATGAATCATGCAAAAAAAAAAAATCCAGAAATTTGTGATCTATACCAACGTCAAAAATAGGCAATAGAAATTGCCTTTGAAAGTGATACATTAGCAATAAAATGACTTCTAACCAACTTTTAAAAATATTTTCATTGTTTAAAGAATTTAAGTTTTTCATGATAAAAGAAATAAAAAAGGCATGATAACAATGTCTTGCTAAATAGTGAATATCAATATAGAGATAGAAAAATGTCCTTAAAAAAGAGCCAAATAAAAATTTTGAATTTGAAAGTGCTAGAAACATAATGAAAACTTACTAGAGAGATTTGACAGTAGGTTTTAGCTGGCAGAAGAAAAAAGAATCGGTGAGTTATAAGATAGATTGATAGATATTATGCAATGGGAAAAACCAGAGTTTAAAAAAAATAAGAAAAAATAAACATATTCTCAGAGAAATGTAGAACAAAATTAATGGAACCAGAATATGATTAATAGAATTTTGGAAGTCAAAGTCAAAAAAGAGTCTTGAAAGCAGCAAACAAAATTGACTTGTCACATAGAAGGGACCTCAAATAAGAAATTTTTGACTCTAATAAAGACCAATGAAAGTCAGAAGACAATGGTATTACACATTCAAAGTGCTGAGAGAGAGAGAAAAAAACATTGTAAACCTAGAATTTTATAACTATCAATACTTTCTAAAAAAAAAAGATAAAAATAAAGCATCCCAGATATTTTTAGATTAGAATTTCTTGCTAGCAGATTCATTATACAAAAAATACTAATTAAATATTACAGGCTGAATGCAAGTAACATCAGAATGTAATTTGAAACCACACAAACTCAATTAAAAAAGGTGTGTAAATATTATTATGTAGATAATCATAAATGATGTTATAATTGCATGTTACTTTGCCCTTCTTTCTCAATTTATTCTATAAGTCAGTATTACCTTGAGATCAATGCCAGATGAAAATATCACACACACACACACACACACACACACACACACACACACAAATAGAAAACAACAGATTAATTTCTCCAATAAATATAGATGCAAACATTCTCAACAAAATACTAGCAAAATAAATTCAGTAACATGTAAAAGGTATATTATGACCAAGTGGGATTTATCTCAGAAATGCAAGATTGATTAAGCATAAAAAAGTCAACTGATGTAATTAACCATATGAATAGAAAAAGGATACAACTACATAGTTATCTGAATGAGCACAAAAATTATTTGAAAAACCTCACACTTTCATGATAAAATTCTTTTTTAAAAGCTGAAAATGAAAGGGAAACCATTCAACCTGATAAAAATTATTTATGAATGAAAACATCAATTACGTTATACTTGATGGTGAAAGACAGAAAGCATTTCCTCTAAGATCTGGAAGAAGACAAGTAATTCTACTCTCATCAGTTCTTTCAAAAGTTTACTTGATTTCAGCTAGGGCAATTAAGCAATACATACATATGTATATATACATACATATTTACACACACATATATAAATACCTATATATACACAGACACACACAAATTAGAAAGAAAGAATTAAAAATATATTTTTAAAACTGATATGGTAGCCTGATCAGGTGTTGGCACAGTGGATAGATTGTTGGCTTGGGATGCTGAGGAGCCAGGTTTAAAACTCTGAGGTCACCAGCTTGAGTGCAGGCTCATTGATCTTGAGAGTGGGGTCACCAGTTTGAGTTCTGGGTCACTGGCTTAAGCATGAGATCATAGACATGACCCTATGGTCTCTGATTTGAAGTCCAATGTTGCTGGCTTGAACAAGGGGTCATTCACTCTGCTAGAGCTCCCCACCCCAGTCAAGGCACATATGAGAAAGCAATCAATGAACAATTAAGATGCCAAAACAAAGAAATGATGCTTCTCATCTCTCTCCCTTCCTGTATGCCTGTCCTTGTCTGTCCTTATCACTCTCACTCTCTCTCTCACTAAAAAAAAATAAATAACAAAAATAACTGATATAGTAGTGCATGTAAAAAATCTAAAGAAATCAACTAAAAACTATTAGAACTAATAAACTAGTTTGACAAAGTTGTAGGATTCAATATAAAATATTCAATCAATTGCATTTTATACGCATTTCTATATTTTCTATAAGAAACATATTTTCAAATCATATATATGATTAATATATAGATAATCACTAAATGTATAAACAGTCATCAAATGAAATTAAGAAAATTTTAATTATAAAAACCTCAATAAACAATAAAATTAAAAAGAGTTAACTTAACAAAAGAAGTATAATATTTGTCTTCTAAATACAACAAAACATTGTGACAGAGACTACAGAAAACTTAATAGAAAAAAATCCCCCTTTCATAGATTGGAAGACTTAATGAAGGTGAGACGTCAATGAACACAAATTCAGTGTATTCCCTATCAAAATTTCAATTACGTTTTTTGAAGAAAATTGACAAGTTCAACCTAAGATACATGTGAAATTCAAAATATTCACAACAGTCAAAACAGTCTTTAAAAAGAACAAGTGGATGACTCATTTTCTGATTGTTAAACTTATTAAAAAAGTACTGTGATCTTACCTTTTGTAACAACATGAATGGACCTGGAAACTATTATGTTAAGTGAAATAAACCAGGCAGAAAAAGAAAAATATCATATGACCTCACTCATTTGAGGAATCCAATGAACAATGTGAACTGAAAAATAGAATTGAGACAGAGGAGAGATCAAAGGGACCAGAGGAAAAGAGGACAGAGGGAAAGGGAGTGATAGGATGGGATAAACCTGAAGGGAAGGGGGGAGGGCGCTATGAGGAGAGGGGTAAGGGAGATGTTGAGAGAAATATGGGGGAGGAGGGATGCATTCGGGGAGACCCTAGAATCGATGTTAACACAATAAATTAAAATCAATTAAAAAGAGAGATTGATACTGGCTTAAAGGTAGACATGTAGATAAATGGAATAAGACTTGGACTTCAAAAATAATCCTTTATATTCATGGTTAATTTATTTTTGACAGGTATGTCAAAAAATAAATGAAGAAATAATAATCATTTCATGTAAAGGTACAGGAAAACTGGATATCCACATGCAAAAGTATAGAGTTGGACTCCTTCCTTACACTATAATCAAGAATTAATTCAAGACCGAAAGTCAAGATCTAAAACTATGAAAGTCTTAGAACAAAACATAGAGTAAATCTTCATTAACTTGAATTAAAGAAAGCTTAATGACAACAAAGACACAAGCAAAGAAAAGGGAAAAACCCAATTTTTAGTTCAACAAAATTGAAAACTCTTTGCAACAAACCCCAGAATGAAAAAAATATTTCCAAATCATATATCTGATAAGGAATTGGTGTCCAGAACATATAAAGGACAGACAGTTACAACTCAAAAACACAAATGACTCAAGTAAATAGGCAAAATATATGAATAAATATTTTTCCAGAACATATACATATAAATAATAGACATAATAAGATGCTAAACATCATTATCTATTATTAACAAAATGCAAATAAAAACTACAATGAAATACTATTTCTACCACAGAATGGCTATACTCAAACAAGATAGATAATCACAAGTGTTGGTGAAGAATTGGAGGAATTTTAACCTTTTTATATTGTTGATGAGGATGTGAAGTAATACAACTGTTTTGGGAAAAAATATGACAGTTTCTGAAATCAAACATGGCATTATTATATGATGCAGCAAAATACTTCTACACAAAACATGTGCAAGAATGTTTATGGCATCATTATTCACTATAACTAAAAAGTGGAGAAAACATTTAAATCCCCATTTCTAATGAATGTATAAGTAAAATGTGATGTTTCTATTCAATGAAACATTATATGGCAATGAAAAGAAATCAAATATTGTATATGCTGCAACATGGATAAACCTTGAAATCATTATGCTCAGTGAAAGAAGCCAGTAATAAGGATCACATATTAAATGAAATATGAAGTAATAAGGATTCACATTTATATGAAATGTCCAAAATAAGAAAATCTATAGAAACAGAATGTAGGTTACTAATTGCCTGGGGCTGGAGCAAGGGTCAGTAATTGAAGATGACCACTAATAAATATATTATTAGTGGTTCTTATTGGGTAATAAAGATATCCTGAAATTAGATTGTGCCAATTGTTGCACAATTCTGTGGAGTACTAATGCATGTTACAAGGTGGAAGGACCTTAAAGATGTTTTGCCGGCCCTGGCTGGTTGGCTCAGCGGTAGAGCGTCCGCCTGGCGTGCGGGGAACCCGGGTTCGATTCCTGGCCAGGGCACATAGGAGAAGTGCCCATTTGCTTCTCCACCCCCCCTCCTTCCTCTCTGTCTCTCTCTTCCTCTCCCACAGCTGAGGTTCCATTGGAGCAAAGATGGCCCAGGCGCTGGGGATGGCTCCTTGGCCTCTGCCCCTAGGCGCTGGAGTGGCTCTGGTCTCGGCAGAGCGACGTCCCGGAGGGGCAGAGCATCGCCCCTGGTGGGCGTGCCGGGTGGATCCCGGTAGGGCGCATGCGGGAGTCTGTCTGACTGTCTCTCCCCGTTTCCAGCTTCAGAAAAATACAAAAAAAAAAAAAGTTTTGCCAATTAAAATAAATTAGTCACAGATAACCTTATATGATGCCACTTACATAAAATGTCTAGAATAGGCAAACCTGTGGAGACAGAGAGGATATTAGTGGTTTTAGTGATCCCCAGGGCTAGAATGAGGGGTGGGGGCAGGGACTGTGAGTGACTAAAAATGTACCAGCTTTCTTTTATGGTAACAACAATGTTTTAAAATTAAATTATGATGACGGCTACATAACTCTGAATATACAAAAGCCTATTGTATTGTACAATTTAAATGAGTGAATTATCTGGTTTTTGAATTATATCTCAATATAGGTGTTAAAACTGTGCCAAAGACATGCAGTTAGACTTGGTAGGACTTGAGGTGGGGAACATTCAGGTAGCATATGAACGTCACTGGAAGAGATAACATGTATTGATTCATGGTTAGAGTAATAACCCAGAGGCATTAAAGCAGACAAAATGTAAAATAACAAATTCAGAGAATATACTCCTAAAATTTTTATTACAGGAAAGTAGCAAGTAGTGGACATTTTTATAAAATTTTCTCCAAGAACAATTTTTTTTTTCAAAATCTAGAAAAAAATAAGAATCAAGTTTTTTATGAAGTGGTCACACCAAAGAAGAGTAAAAATTTTCAAGTTCAAAGAACTAAAATTCTGAACTAAAGTAGTCTCTTCTCAGCTGTTCAGGTAAGCTAAGTGAGGTAAAAGATAAGGAAATAAATTCTGAAATATAAAAATAACAGTATTTTAAATTATTTTGATTTTATTTATTTTGTTTTTTAGCTGGACAGAGAGACAGACAGGAAGGAAGAGAGATGAGAAACATTAATTGGTATTGGTTCACTTTAGTTGGTTATTGATTGCTTCTCTAAAGTGCCTTAACCGGGGGCTCTAGCCAAGCTCGCGACCTTGGGCTTAAGCCAGCGACCTCATGGTTTTGAACCTGGAACCTTGCATCCCTTGGTTAATGCTTTGTCCACTGCATCACCAGCGGCCAAGCTTAATTTTTATTTTTAATTGTTGTTACAAACACAAGAATAAACTTACCATTTTAAACATTTTAAGTGTAAAATTCAATAGTATTTAATATATTCTCACTGTCATGCAACAGATCTCTATGTATTTTTTTTTCGTTTTGCAAAATTGGAACTCTGTACTCATAAACACTCATTTGCCTTTTCCCTTCTTTCAGCCCTTGGAAACCAGTCTTCTACTTTCTGTTTCTATGATTTTGACTACTTCAGATACAGTTCATGTGTAGAATTATACAGCATTTATTCCTTGGTAACTGACTTATTTCATTTAACATAATGTCCTTAAGGTTTATAAATGTTGTAGGATCCAATAGAATCTCCTCTTTGAAAGTTACATAGTATCCATTTCATGCATATTGCAAAGTTTCTTATACTGTCATTGTTGATGGATATTTGGGTTACTTCCACCCTTTGGATATTGCAATAAATAAAGATATGCTAATATTTTTCCAAGACCCTGCATTAGTTTTTTGACTACATATCCAGAAGTGGGTTTGCTAGATCATATGGTAACTCTATTTTTAATATTTTAAGGAACCTATATGCTGTTTTCCATAATGACTGCATCATATACATTCTCAACCAAAGTATATAAGGGTTCCAACTTTTCCACACCATTGTTAAGATTTGTTCTCTATTCTTTTGATAGTGGCCATCAAAATCAGTGTGAGGTGATATCTCATGGTGGTTTTCAAGTGCATTAGCCTAATGATTACTGATGTTGGGCTTGTCACCCAACATATTCTTGTCACCCATTTATATATCAGCAATGGAGAAATGTCTACTTAAGTTCCTTGCCCATTTTTAGAATTGGGTTATCTCTCTTTTTGATGTGGTGATAGTAGCAGTTCTTTCAATACTCTGGTTATTTTCTTTTTATTTATTTATTCATTTTAGAGTAGAGATACAGAGAGATAGAGAGATAGAGATAGAGATAGAGGTAGATAGAGATAGAGATAGAGATAGATAGATAGAGAGAGAGAGAGAGAAGGGGGGAAGAGCAGGAAGCATCAACTCCCATATGTGCCTTGACCAGGCAAGCCCAGTGTTTTGAACCAGCAACCTCAGCATTCCAGGTCAGCGCTTTATTCACTGTGCCACCACAGATCAGACTCAATACTCTGGTTATTAATCCCTTAGTAAATTTATGATTTGCAAATATTTTTCTCATGTTATTAGATTGCAGTTTTACTATGTTAAATTGTTTCCTTTGATGACAGAGAATCTTTCACATATTAAAAGATGCTATTTTTTAAGAAAAGAAGTACTCCTACAAAGGTACAGAATTTTTATATAACTAGTAAATCAATCTCAGTTAAAAATCCATTTCACTATGCTACTGTTTTCAGGCACAGACTCTAGCATGTCCCAATATGGCCACTTCCACTGGACACTTAATATCAATATTATAACCATTGACTCTGCTGATTATGAGAACTCCCTGTAGCTATGACTCTTGACACCAGTCTCACCAGAATTAGCTCACTCTGTTCCTGCTTCTGTGTCTCGCTAACTTCAAAAGGAGTGACAGCTTTGGATAGTTGACATGAAACTAGGTTCATGCTTTAGCTGCAAGTGAGGAGTGGACAGTGAATATAAGATATTTTTAGCATTTCAAATAAGAGATAGGTAGGTCTCCTTAAGGTGAAGAATTCTTCAAATATATATACATATATGTATATAATGATTTGACTGGTATCATGGTCAGAATTAAAAAATAGCATTCACCACACAAAATCAGGCAACAAAAATAACCTTTCATGAAATATGTCTTGGTATTGTTATTATAAATAATTATTTTCTAGGTGGGCTATTTACCTAATCCAAAATAATGCTTCTTATGCTTTAATGCATATAGAATAACAAGATAAATTTTAAGCTCAAAGCTCTCAATTCATTTAATATCTTTGATTACAGACTTGATGAGCATGTTTATTATACTTATAATGCTTAGATGAATAAATTATGTCAATTGGTCACATCAGTATTTTTTCTTCAAAGACTAGAACAGATGACATGCTCTACTATTCACACTAAGCATTAAAATAGATAATCTTATGCTAGTATCTTTATGTGAAATAAATATACTATATATATATATATATATATATATATATTTACCTACACTAAAACACTGCTTACTTTCTTTAGAAAGTAACTATAAATATTTACTAAAAAACTATGGGACTTCATCTGATCTATTTTGTTTTTTATTGCATATTTTAATATACACAACTTTTATCAAACCTATTTTATCATATATTTTTAAGACTTGTAATTTTTTATTTTTACAATTAATTTTTTTTCTCCCACATAAAAATCTGTATGGTATATTTTCAGGACTTAAGTATCTGAAGTACCCAAAAATCTGTTATGAATTCTATCATTTAATTAATATACTGTGAAAGTTTCACCAGTAATAATTCATAGAGAGAAAATGTTATGACAAAACAATTAATTAGCATTACCTAATATTTTATTATTTTTTTCTTTTAATGTTACAGTAACACTTTAGTGTTTCCCTATCAAGACCAAAGTTAATGTTAGACAGAAGGAAGTGTCACTGCTCTTGAACTGGAGAAATTCAACTGAAAAAGAGTCTTTAAATTTAAAGCTATAACTACTGCCTTTGGATTGAACAAATATCTGTTATGTCCACATACATAAAACAAACCAGATTCCTGTTGACCATCTCCTTCCTCTGGTTTATTTTCATTTCATTTCCAGTCAGACTGAGGATGAATTTTACAGATAAAAAGTGATGCATTATTAGAGTTTTGAAATGGTGGTATTATTTTTGCAGACTCTCGCCCTGAGCTAGTGACATGGGCAGATTTATATTAATTCCAGAATTGGCTGGAAAATTTTCAGTTGAGCATGGGAAGGAAAATGAGATGTGAGTCACAACCACAAAATGCTTTATTTCATGTGAAATTAGTGTAAGTGAGAACTTTAAGTGGTATTGACAGCAGTGTGAATTTTCTTTTCTGAGAGTTCCACCTGCCTCAAAGTGGAAGCTTCTCCTGCTGCCGCCCGTGCTGGCCTTATTTGAGGGATAAACAAAAGCCTCCTCTCCAAAAGTCTGTCAATCCAGCACTTTTTGAGAGGCACTGCGTTCATTTTTTTTTAAAAAAAGTGCTAAATAAATACATTGTCAAACTAAAAATGATTTCAATTTCTTAAAAGGAAACTTGGCATACCAATTATTCTGAATAATTATCTCAGCAATATGCAGTTTTGGGTTATCAACTACTGTGACAGAGAGAAATCCTATATCATACACATTATTTTAATCAGTAGTTAATGTTGGGATCCAAAGTATAACTAGGAAGAAATGGCTACAAAATTTGCCCCCAAAATACCACAGAGAGTGGCAAGTAAACCTGCTCCTTCAGTACACAAACACAACCAGAATAAGTATTAATATCATTTAAGATGCTCATCTTTCATTTTCTACTGTTACATATAAAATACCAACAACTCTGATATTTAAACCAAATAATTATTTTATAATTTCTTGACAGATTCATACTAATTTATTCATGAAGAAATTTATTGAAGTACCAACTTACTATCTTTGATTTTTCATTTTTTTTTATCTTTCTAATTTGGTCCTAGCAAATTATTATTTTTAATTCTTTGTTATGATTTTTTAAGTAAAGAGAAAGCAATTCATTGAAGGTTTCTCTCAACTAAGAGGTTATTGTAAGTCATCTGTTTATGTTTACACAATGGAAATAATGTCTCCGGTTATGATGCATCGTGGTTTTCTCCTTTCCAATAATCAAGTTGGGAACATTTTTTCAAGTGCTCCTTTCAAGTGTAGCTCTTTCATAGTAACTCATCTCCTTGTACACAGGACCTGATAAAATGTGGGATCTGGTTAATACCCCAGATCTATTGTGCTCACTCCGGCTGCCTCTGTGGTGCTGTGATCATCAGCGGAGCACAATAGGAGGCATTTTGGTACTTATGGTGCATAATTATTAAAGGTGTGACAAAAGGATGGAGGAATTGTAGAAGCAATCTGTCCCTCAATCTGGGCTGTCTGAGGACCCTTTCAGAGCGGCAGAGTGTTAATTTCCTGAACATCTCATGATAACCAAAACAAGTCTTCTCCGACAAGGAGGTGCCATAAAAACATGCCGTGGGTGCTGACTTATTCTCCAATGTAATGAAACCCCAGTGAAATAAGAGGGTTAGTTTTCTTAAGTAAATACCCTCTCGAGAGTATATAAACAATTGATTTCCTCCTGCCAGGGTAGCAGGGGAGAATCTTTGTTTATATTTTGAAAGTTAATTAAACTCCTCAATTTATAAAAAAAAATTATTTTAAGTAAACAATAATAAGGAAAATTTTATGATAATTACTACTGATATGAAAATCCATTCCTTTTCAGTGTAGTTTGCAAAATAACCAGTTATAGATTTATCAGTTAATAAACATTTATTATTATACATTGGTTCCTGATAACTGTGAAAAATAATAAACACATTAAATTCCAAATACATATACCATATATTAAAGTATTTTTTTTTCTTTTTTCTGAAGCTGGAAACGGGGAGAGACAGTCAGACAGACTCCCGCATGCGCCCAACCGGGATCCACCCGGCACACCCATCAGGGGCGATGCTCTGCCCACCAGGGGGCAATGCTCTGCCCCTCCGGGGCGTCGCTCTGTCGCGACCAGAGCCACTCTAGCGCCTGGGGCAGAGGCCAAGGAGCCATCCCCAGCGCCCGGGCCATCTTTGCTCCAATGGAGCCTTGGCTGCGGGAGGGGAAGAGAGAGACAGAGAGGAAGGAGGGGGTGGGGGATGGAGAAGCAAATGGACGCTTCTCCTATGTGCCCTGGCCAGGAATCGAACCCGGGTCCCCCGCACGCCAGGCCGACGCTCTACCGCTGAGCCAACCGGCCAGGGCCATATTAAAGTATTTGACTTTCAAAATAAAAGCAGATTGTTTTATATGATGAGCTTAAAAATAAGCCCTGGGAACTTTTGCTTTACCAGCCTTTAATAGATTATCTTTAAAGCAAATGCTCTAATCAGGAAAATAAAATGAACAATTTGTCTCTTTGAACTTACTTGAGTAAGGGGAAAAAAATTATTATAATGACTAAATACAAAATGCCCATTTTTACCGTGAGTTGGAAATAGGAAGTTATATTATGCCATTGTGGTCTGCAAAGTAACTCATCAACTCAGAAATAAAAGGCCGTGTCTCATTGCTTCATGGAGGTTCTAGACTTAGTTACTTTGGAGATTACTGTCTGTCTTACTCCACACCTCAGGGGTTTCAGAATCATCCAAAGAGCTAAAAGCAGTAGTGTTCAGTCTGAACCTTTGACGGGAAAGGGGAAAAAAAAATCAAAAGCAGAGTCAGCGTGGGATATATTCCTCCTCCACTTTGCAGGCTTGCCTCTGTTGGAAGGCCCAGCAGCTTAGGCAGTTCTGCTCTATATGAGTGATTCTTAGATGTCTCTTATGATGACTTAAAAAAATCATTTCAACCACTTCTTTCTCTCTACCATATAGGTAGGAATCCAGGTAGATCAACCTAGATGCTGTTTTTATACTAAGTGTCTATTCCATGTAGAGAGAAACCAAAACCAATTCCAATGAGGGTGTTCATTAGGGTAGCTATTAGGAGTCTTACAATGAGGTATGAAACAAAAAAATTAATAAAGTCACACTCAAAAGATTAGTGTTTCTGCTTGACCAGGTGGTGGTGCAGTGGATAGAGAGTCGGACTGGGATGCGGAGGACCCAGGTTCGAGACCCCCGAGGTCGCCAGCTTGAGCGCGGGCTCATCTGGTTTGAGCAAAGCTCACCAGCTTGGACCCAAGGTCGCTGGCTCGATCAAGGGGTTACTCGGTCTGCTGAAAGCCCACGGTCAAGGCACATATGAGAAAGCAATCAATGAACAATTAAGGTGTAACAATGAAAAACTGATGATTGATGTTTCTCATCTCTCCGTTCCTGTCTGTCTGTCCCTATCTATCTCTCTCTGTCTAATACTTAGCATGTTAAAAATACAAGTTGTCAGTTCAGTCCTGTCTACCAGGTAGTCTGAGTCAGCTCTGGGTTGATGTCCAGTACTCAATCTGAATGTTTGACAAATGTCTCCAGTGCTTTTAAGAATCACAGTCTGAGAAACGTCACAAGTTCATTATCACCTAAATAGACCAATAGTTTAACCAATTACTGACTAATTCTAAACTATGATGAAGTGTAACTATAGATGTTATTCAATCCTTGCTCAGATGGAAAGACCGTAAAAGTTCACAGAATCAGCTGTGTGTTTTTGTTAAATGTCCTAAAAGTTTATTTCCTCTATTTTTGACTTTATGCTTTCAATATTTTATGTGAGGCTGTTTTGCTCATTTTTTTCAAAGTATGTATTTTTCAAAGTCTATATATCTGTTTGTCAGAAATTTATATAACGGTTTCTAGTCCTTAGATGTGTGTGAATAAAAAAGTAAAGCCATTTTCTTCAGGCTCCTTCCACCACCACTTTACCCAGAACCCAAGGCAAGGGCGAGGACGGGGTTCCTGATCCAGAAAAATTCTAGTTCAGAAATGCACTGTCATCCACGTCTCTGACAATGGTTAGTGGAAGAGTTGGCCACATTTTGACGCAGTTGTCAGTGAGCTGCACACTGTTTCTTACGTGGGTTAGCCAAGGTGAACATCCTGAAAAGCGGGATATACACAAAGAGACAGATGATTGCTCTGCAGAGGGGGAGGGAGGAAGCTAAGGGCGAAAAAGAGCTGAGAAAACAAAAGTGTGGGAGAGGAAAAAGAGGAGTGAGCATGTGTTTCCTGTGGCTGCTACCCAAAATTATCACAAACTTGGTGGCATGAAGCAGCAGAAATTGATTCCCTCGCAATTCTGGAGTCCAGAAATACAAAATAAGTGTCAGTGGGTTTTAGTGAGAGGTCGGCAGAGCTGTGCTTCCTCCAGAGGCTCCAGGGAAGACTCATTCATTTCCTCTTCTAGCTTCTGATGGCTTCTGGCATCCCTTGGTTTGTGGCCACATCACAGCAATCTTTGAGTTCAGCATCTTCAAATCTCCTGCTCTATCTGCCCACCATCTTCTCCTTTTTGTATCTGCTTGTAAATTCTTCCTCTTCTTCCCTCCAATAGTTATATATGTGACTCCATTTAGTACCAAAACAATCAAAAACCTTTGTTTCAAGATCTTTAACTTGATCACATTGGTCCTTTTTTGGACTGTATATATGGTGACTTTCACAGGATCTAGAATTAAAGTGAGGATATCATTTGTGAAGGATCATTTTTACGGTACACACAGACAGAAAAAGAGAAAAGAAAGAGTCTGTACCAGGAGGTTCACGCTAGTGCAGAAAGTGATCATTGCAACAGCCCCAGGCTGGAATAGAAAGATCTCAGATCAATTTTAAGTGGTATGCCTTGCTGAGATAAAAACTATCCTGATCTTTTTAAACTGTCAATGAATACTGCTTCAAAGTCACCACTTGTGGAAGAAGCTAACTTAGTTTCACAGAAGCAAAAGTGTCTGTCAGAAATGACCATGAAAATTTTAATTCCTGCATGTACTGGGACAAGCCTCCACACAGAACTTTAGATAAAAACTTGAGCTAATTTTATTTCGATATCAAAGGCCAGTACTGCTTAGCTAAAATCTAGCTAACACTGATTTACTGTGATTTACACTAAGTTTGAACAATGACATTATGGTTTGTTTGTTTGCTTGTTTGTTTTACTGTTGTGCTTCTTGCTATCCTTTCTTGACATTTCTGGAAGGTACCTCAATTTACTCTATATGACCTTTTCTACCTTCTTTACTAGTCTGTGTGTCTGGAACACCTTTTTTCTAAGCGTGAATAAAATATCTTGTTGACATACATTTCTATTTTTAAAAAGTCCCCTGGATTGGTAGTTTAGTTGGTTAGTATCATCCTGACTTGCTGAGGCTGTGGATTCAATATTGGTCAAGGCACATATAAGAATCAACCAGTGATGGCATGAAAAAGTGAAAGAACAATTGCTTCCTTTTTCTCTCCCTTTCTTTCTCTAAAAATCAACAATTAAAAATTAAAACAAAAATCCTCAAGCCACCCAGTGCAATAAGAGTTCCAATAATCCTGTCTTTGGTTCATAGATTTCACCCATTACATATATATCTTCAAATCTATGCTGAGACTTTTTCCCCATTTCCTTCAGGAAGTAATACTCTGGTGTGCGAGGAAAGGAAAAACTGCCAGATTGACTTCAGAACTATATAAGTGCTATGTGTACAAGGTATTGCCTGCCCTAGAGTAACTTGCCAAATCTCAAAGACAGGCCTTCTTCAGTGAAAGGCTAAGTTCACATAAGAGCTTATGAGTAGGTTAAAAAAAAAAAAAAGGAGTCAATGAGCCTGCAGGAACTAGGCTAAGAGAAGAAGAGCACCAGTGCCATGAAGCTTTGTATGTGTGGGTTACACAGTGTTTGTTATAGCTCATGTTGCCTTGCATTTTCAGATTTATAGACATCCCCAGATGTCAAAATTATGAAGGCAATTATAAATTAGGTGCCAGTCCATCTTAGCATGGTGTTGTAAAAGGGTGCATTAAAGCTTCTTCACCTCCGAGATGAATTTGAACAAGTAAGAAGACAAGATTCATCTTCAAGGTCAAGAGTCTGCACAGATCGAGAGGCACTCTTCTTCTGCCTCCTCAGAAAGCTTTATATCAATATATTTTCTCTCGAGCTTGAAAAGCTAGTGTGTGACTGTTGACAAAAAAAGTTCAAAGTCAGGGAACTATGCCCAAAACTAACTTTTCTTTAATTTTTTTAATGTTTATTTTGTTGAGTTTAGAGAGAGAGACAGGAACATCAACCTGTTCCTACCTATATGTGTCCTGACCGTGAATCAAACCTGCAACTTCTGTGATTTGGAACAATGCTGTAACTAACTGTAGGGCCAGTAGTCGCCACCATTGTGGTCATTCACATGCAGGTTCTTATTGAATTTGGGCTGACGGTATAGAAACAGTGGAGCCAAAAAATGGTGGGCCATTCCTTAATTAGAGTCTCACACCAGCTGATGAGCAAACAAACACACAGGGCTCACAAAACCACCGACACATTCTCCAGTTCCACAACCAGGAGAATCTTCTCCGGTTCCTCCTAGAATCAAAGGCCCCACCAGTCCCAAAGCTCCTCACCTCTGGTTCCCATCTGACAACATGGCTTCTTACTCTGCAAAACTGGCTTTTCTTTCTTTCCCTGCCATCTTGGCTTCTTTTTCTTCTCTTTCTCCTTCTCTCTTTTTAAAACTTTTCTGGCTCCAAAACCTCTCCTCCAGCACACATTAGCATGACAATGGCCCTTCCCAAGCAGGAAGGTAATGAACAATTTCCCAGGTCACATACCTGGTGCTGCCCATCACCATTTTTAACAATAAAAGTGAGCACACTCAAATAACATAAATTTTACAAACTCATTTGCCCAACACCAACTGAGCTAACCAGCCAGAGCTAACACTAACTTTTCTGACTATATAAAGAGAAGGACTGTGTGAGGTGATGTGTGTAATTAATTTCTGTTTTCATAGTCAGACTTACCCTATTTTATATAATATACATTCCAATACTCAGGCAGACCAATAAATTATTTATTCTTTAATTTAATAAATGTTCATTTTATGTCTATTGTATGCAGAAGACTGTTATATCCTTTACATAAGCAGATAGCGTTTAGTCATTTTATCCAGGATACTTACCTAGATAAGTAATAGTATTACATATAAGTTCTAAAGAAATAGAAAATGAAACATTTATTAAATGTATCTCTGCACTATATACTGTATGAAATACAAATTAAATCTGATGCAACCTTACACAGAAAAAAAGGGTTTATTGTTCTGTGAGTAATTATGATGTAATATCGTAGGTAGTAAAATGGGACACATAAAAGGCTCTGAGTGTTCATTTGTACTGAGATAATACCATGGCTGACAGGCAAATTTTCTGGGTTTTGTGGCTTATAAATGAGATCTAACAACTCTTTAGTAATCTCTTATAAGTTTGCTTACTTTTTCAATAAGGTAACATCACAAAGAAATATATCAAGTGTTCATACACCAAATTCTATGTGAGAGGAAAATAATCTAAAGACGGATATAATCTACTCCCTAACCTCAGCAAACATTACAACTCAATGGAAGCAATGGACATTAATGGAAATTATTCTAATGGAATATGTGTGTGTTTCCAAAATTGAGGTACACATACACAAAAAAAATGCCTAACTTTGCTGACAGAGGCAGGAGATGGGGAAAGAAAGAAAATCAATAATGATTTTAGAAAGGGCAGACTCTGTTACAGTACAAACTTTTCTTACCCAAAATAAAGGTGGTCTAAATACAAAAGTGGGTCTGAGTAAACTAAGGAGATTAACTTACCTTGAAGGGTTGTTGCTCACTCTACCTGTCCTCAATGGCAAGACAAGATATGCTCCATGTGTCACCAGCACCGTTATGACAAAAACCCTTAGGTGTCATGTGAAAGGAGCTTTTCCTCTGGCACATACCCAGTGGACACAAGGCTAGTTCTCTGCAGCAGTTTGACTGGACATAGAATTCGATTCTTTTCTGCATTTTCCCCACTTTATGTTTCTTAAATTCAAGTTGGTTGGCTTTTTTTTATATTTAAAACTCTTTTCTGAAAGACATTCACCCTTCTCAAAAAGGTTTTTTGTTTTTATTACAAAGGCTACTCTGACTTAACATAATGTGTGTAAATACAGCTCTCAGATTTATTAAGCCTTTTAACACTCACAATCAGAACATCTTGCTATCATCAAACATGCCTCGGGGAAACGGGTAATGTTAGACACTCTTCAAAAATGCCACCATTCCCAAATGTCAATAACATAGAATTCATTGTTCTACAGAGATTATTAAGGTTTACAAGGGAAAAAAATATAGAGTAAATGTAATTGTTTTTTGAATACCAGATGGCTTTTCTATAGTAAATATACTTGAGTTAGTTAAGTGTAAATACACTGAATGTACAAGTTCTGGAAGAACACACTTTCCATGAAATATGTACTAAATATAGTATAGATTGGCAATTAACCCTTGGGAAAATAAATGGTTGAAGATTCCAAAAGAAAAAAAAACTAAATGTAAAACCAATTATAATATATATTTCTGCTTTGACTGAGATGAACATTTGAAAATGTCTGGGGACTTAAATTTTATAAAATGCACATAGAAAAGACTGAGAGAAAAAAGGAAAATATTTTCTTTCTTTTTTTTCAAGCTAGACATATCAAAAAGACCATATGTTCGTTGGAAAAAGAGTTTGCTATAAAGGGTTTTAATTAGAATGTTGCATTTTGGATACTCTATGTGAAAAGACATACTTTTCATAAAGGATTTAAATAAAACTCTTTGGTAATGGTTCTAAAATTGAACTACATTACAGTACCAAGAGTTGCTATTTTATAAGACTGCTATGCCAAAAAATCCAAAATGAGCTTTGTTGTGGTCACCCCACAGAGGTAAGATAGATCCTCCAAAACTCAAATTTTGGTTAGACGTCAGGATTGAGGATGGCACAGAATCGTAACGAGAATATGAAAAGTTTTGTTACTCACGAATGAAGCTCTCCAGGGCAAAGCAGAACATGCTTACAAGCAAGTGTAAAGTGGCTTGACAAAGCAGAGGACAAAGATTATGTTTAGAGTACTTATGGTAGATAAAAGGGATGGGGGTAGGTGAGGGTTTTTTTTACACAGGATGCGGCTTGTGTGGTTTGGAATTCCCACTAATATCAAAGGAAGGATTTCGAGTTTTTTATCTACTTGTCCAAATATAAAGTAGAAAGGGAAAAGGGAGTAATAGGGCTTGAAATCTGTCAGCAAACATTGAAAATTGAATCTGACTATTATAGTTCACCACTAATAGTGAACTGATGGCTGGAGTGTGCATTATTTCATTTAACTGAATTTGAGCTTGTTTAAATAAGCCACCACAATGTTCTATAAGGCCTATAGTTTGAGGATGATGAGGAAGGGAAATATTCCTTTAAATGTACGGCTGTTCAAGGACCCAGCATTGAATTGTTTTGACAATGAAGTGAGTGCCTTGTTTACTATCTATAATAGAGTCTGAAACTCTGAAAAGAGTAAGGTGTTTTTGGTGGTCCTTTGTGTTGTGACTTTATATGCAGAAACTTGTGTAATCTTGATTTATTTTATGCATATCTATAAAGCAATAAATCATCAGAGATTTTTACACTAAATAAATCAACCTTGGTTAAACAACTCTTGTTGTCATTGTCAAACCAGATGGCTAAAATATTAGCGATGACCAAGAGTCTGTAAAAATGTTTAGATAAGGTCAATTATTGACCAGGGTATTCAGTACTGAGATTGCTGCTTTAGTACAGCCAATTATGCTAACCTTTGGATCTCATTCTTAATTAGAGACATCCTGTTAAAGGGAGAAAATGTAGCAGCCCTTCAGTAACTCCATTATATATATATATATTATGGCAGTGCTACTGTTCTTGGAGTGTATGAACACAAGAACATGCAATGTACTTTGTTATCACGCAATGTACCCAAGAAGTTACTCGTGGCCAAAGAGTTTAGGATAGAGGAGATAGAGGAGTTAGAGGAGTCTTCCCCTTGAATCATGTTACCTGGCAAGACATTGAGGGTAGAGGAGACACCATTCTCACAGATAAAATATACTGAAAGACTCACATCTGACACTATCCTCTAGAGACTCCTGGGTTGCTGTAAATTTGTGTGGTGTTGTTTCTATAATTCAAGCCATAGGGAAGCTGTGTATGGATTGTCTTGGGCTTAGGGTATATGGGAGCCTCTGTTTATGAAAGAGCCCAACATGGAACCAGAATGGCCATTTGAATCATAGGTGCTGTAGAACTCAAGAGGGCAGTTCCTTACACCAAATGTTTGTGGGCATCATATAGCCATCTTGGCTGGTCCAAAGACTCCAGAAGGCAATAGAGGAGACTGACAACATCTCTTTAGTGAAGTGTCTAGGGGACACTAGTTACAATGCCTGTTGTCTTGCAATGTGAACAGATTCTTGAGCATTTTGTTGTAGAATGCCCCATTCAAGATGGATTGATTTTCAAGTATCAGTATTAGTGGCTTAAGTAAAATTTATAACTGAGAAATATATTGCCTCTAGAAAGATCTCAAAGAGGTTTGGTTTGTTCTAAAATTATGGATGTTGTTTTAAAATTATCAATGGTTATTTCTTAACAATGTCAAAGTGACCTCAATTTACCTAATAATAAATACTCATGGATTTAAGTGCAGCTGTAGGGAAATGGTTCAGACTTCTTTCATGAGCTTTTTGTAAGTATTAGAATATTCTGAATGAGCACGACTCTTTGGAAAGGAAAATCATTAACACCACGTCAACCTGTGTTTCTGTAGAGAGTTGAATATGTTTCAGATGTTGTCTGCAAAGACTGTGTGTGATGGCGTGTTGTTGCAGTACTTCTGTGCAGCCAGATAAAATGTATTGGTCTCTTTAGAGGTGAAGGCAAATTGCAGCTGCAAAGTGGTTGAAATAAGAACTGACCAAGAATATTAGCCAAATTTATGACTCCAAAGTATTTACCAGTTGCTGAAAAGATGGAGTCAGTAATTATAATATTGAGTATGTGGCTTTAATGAGTGGAACAGCACATTAAGGTTGGGGTAATGCAACATTAGGTGCCATTTATTATTTCCAAGTTTAAAAATCAGCCAGATCGGGCTCTTAAATAGAAGCATAGTGCAAATAATCATTCTCTAAATAGATATTGCACAATGGGTTTCAATCCTTGAAAGCCCTGTTTTAATTTACATTGGCATTTATTAACTATTTTAACTGGGAGGAAAAAGACCATGAAGTCTCATTTTCTGAAGCCATTTGTTAATGTCAAAATGTAACTTACTTATTATTCTGTTTGTAGAAACCTCTATCTTTACTATGGGCTATTATAGGTAAATGGGGCTTATTGCCATGAGGAATTTTGTCCAGGCAATAGCTCAATAGTTAAGGTGAGGAATATCTTATTGTCCTCTATTTTATATTCAGGAGCTCCTCTAAGATTATAGGAAACATCGTGTGTAAATGTATTGAGATCTTAAATTGAACTGGATTTCGAGCAACAAGATTATAGTCATGAAGGTTTGCCATTTAGTGCATTTCAGCAGATGTTTAAGTTTATTTTGGATCAATAGTGTAGATGCAAAAGCCAATCAAACACTCTGAAGTTTTTATTCTACAAATATTTTAATAAATTTTGGATTTGCAATTGGTTTAAATTGTAAATCTATATTTTAGATTTTATTGCTTGCTCCTGTATTTCAGGCTTTTTCTCTTTCTTTATATATTTTTTTGTTTCTGTTTCTTCTTCTTCTTCTTCTTCTTCTTCTTCTTCTTCTTCTTCTTCTTCTTCTTCTTCTTTCTTTTGTTGATTGATTATAGATGTACTCTGGGGAGGGGATTGTCCTCTAAACTCTACTCATATTTATAAGTTTCTTTCTCCTCTAAATTTCTCAAACCAGGATCTTTAAAGTTAGAGACCTCTTTCATATCAATGGTTGCTTAATAGGATTTAAGGACTGTAGAGTTCAGTTGGGTTTGAATTAATCCCTTGTCTGTGCCATGGGTGTTTCATGGCACAGACAATAACCTTGAGGGTCAGGATCTTTGAAAGAGATCCAGGTAGCAGTAGTAGCAAAGGCAATTGTTTAGGTCCTACTGGCCCATCTGTTCTTAGGAGTGTCACCTCAGCATGCCACATGATAAATGCTTTTCCTCCACATACATGACCACCCAATAGACCTATACATGGCACAAAGTATATCTGTCCTATGACCACTCTATAAAGTGGGAACTCCTTGTTGAGACAAATATCAATGGTAATAAGGTAGGAGTTGCTTCCCTAAGCCTAACTTAAGTCAGAAATTATGCTAGAACTGTGACATGTAATTTGATTTGAAACAGAGAGATCTGAGCCAATACACATAATCCAAGACCATTTGAAAGAGGACCTTTATTACATATACTCTAAATGCTAATTATTATAACTTACAACTCAGGTTTGTTAAATCCATAAGAGGCTCAATGGGACACAGTATATGCAGCACGAAGCAGCACAACTCAAAGCACAAGCTTGCTAGCAAGTGGCATACCCAGTTAATAAGCCAGTGCAAGAAAAATAAGATCTCCAGTGGTGGTGGCCATTATACAGACACTCTGCTTTATGTCAAATATTGTGGTTTCCCACAGTAAGGAAATAAGCCCTCTTACCCCAGGTTTGGTTTGCATGACAGGAATGATGACGCCACATGTGCACCAAGAAGGTTTGAAAAGGTTTGTTACCTATGTGAGTAAGACTAACTCCAAACAGGTCCAAAAAAAATCATTAAGGAGACTGGGAGAGGAGACTAGCTTTAGGATTTTAAAGACAGTTCATGTTAGGACTAATATGAGACTTTGGCCCTGAAAGATGGCACTTGCGTGTTTGAACTTGCCACCAGTACCAAAGTACCTATGCTTCTTTATCAGCTTGCCTATATGTGGAACAGGGGAAAGAAATAGTGGAGCATAATACTTATCAGTAATCAAACATTAAGGATATAAAGTTTGATACTGCATTGTGTGTATGTGCATTATATATTGTATGTTAGAAGAAACAATTTGATTAGTAATATTACTACCTTTTTATCTGCATACAACCTGAAGGAGTGATTCACTGGGAGTCAAGAGGGATATAGAAATAGGATTAATTTTAGAGTCATCCAGAACTGAATTGACACTACTAATCTGTTATTATTTATTCTTTGCCCTTGAGAAATTATATTTAAACTTTCCAGTTTCTTCCACTATGTAAATATAACCCTCATAGAACTATTGGGGAGAAGAGGCCAATGTGTGAATCTGTGGACTGTGTGTCATGGTTCTTGGCATATGGTAGGTATTATTTGTGCTAGTTTTGCCTCTTCCTTCAGTCATTCAGTGACTTTTATTCATTTCTGAATGCAATCCCTGGCAATGGTAAGGTTTCCCTGTGCAGCCAATTCCTGATTATTCACAAATGAGTTGTCCTCCTTGGGGAAAATACGATGCCTCAGGATTTTCACAGCTCCCATTTTAGCTGGCCAGCATTGTTCATCTTAGAGTAAGGAATGAGTCAAGCAATCTATTTTAATCACATGTTAAATTGGATTATCAAAGGTGGCTTCCTTCATTATGTTCCCTTACACCATAAAAAAATTAAAAACATATACTTGAACTTTTCATTTAATCCCTGTGAATCAGTTCTCTTTAGCTATGCATTACAAGATGTATATTACTTATACTGTTATCACTTTATTCTTTTATTTAATAAACATGTATTGAACACATTGTAGTAAGGGTTATAGTGACATTCGTGACAAGACATGATGTGAAGATAAGATGGCAATAAGAAAAATAGAAAGAATCCAAAATATATGTATGTGTACAGCAAAATGTGTTTTTCATTAGTAGGAAGACTATGTTCTTTTTCCTGATGGTATCAAAGGCTAAAAACACATGACTATGAGCTCCTCTAACTTGTGATTTCTTCATTCCCTAAGGGTTATTTTTAACACTGTAGTTGACATGTTGTTGTTTCAACCACATCCTTTTAACCTTACAATTTTAGTGGACAGAAGTTAATTCCAACTCCAGTATCTGCATTTTTCTGTGCCTAATGGGTCTCTCCAAATGCAGACATGGTTCTGCTCATGCCAGCCATCTTGGAAATGTAAGTATTTAATAGACTTCAAGAATAGCTCTTAACCAATAAATTATGGGAATTGGCATATAAATATCTCATCATCTTGTTGCTTAGATGGAATAATAGAAGCTTTACATTGACTTCCAGAGTGTTCTCAGTGTGATAAATTTCCATCATCCACAGTAACCAAGTGACTTTATATAACTATACTTTGTTGATTGTGCTCTTCTTTGTCTCATTTCTCTATTCACCTAATAGTGCTTTCTGCTATTTGTAATAAAGCTACTTGCACTCACATTCTTGATCAAGGGTCTGCTTGTGGTAGAATCCAAATTAAGATAACCTAAATTCATTTTCTTGTGGAATTAGAAAAAAAATCGACATGTTATAGTCACTTGCATCTGTCAATAACTGTGAAAATTATTGGATTTTAATGAATTGTGAGTTAATAAGTTAGCCTATTTCTGTTTCATGGTTATTGGCATAAGGTGCAAGACTTACTCTAATCCTGCATCAGAAGCAAAGAATGCCATGACCTATCACATAGCCGGCGGCAGCAGCTTCAGGTTCATGTCAGTTCCCTTCACTTCCTCCTTTCCCAGGCCCTAGAAGGGAAGTAGAGAGGGACCCAATGAATACTGGAGACATAACAGAATTAGATCATGACTTACAAATATTAAACTTGGGGACTTTATTGTTTTATCATAAATAACAAGCAAGTCAGCTTTCAGTTCACATTCATTACTGCAAATGCCACCCTGAAAATTGGCTTAAGTATACAGTCTCACATTTTTTCTATACCCAGCAAGAGCCCACAAGACACTCAGGGTCCATGCCAAATCGCTTCTTCCAATGGTTCTCTGGTTTATATTCTTCTTATTCTTTGTTTGCCCTTTTACCTAGAAATGTTGTGAGCCTCCATTTACCACTTTTACTCCAACATAGAGCATGCCTTCGTTTCTGATCTAACTTCCATTGGACAACAAGAGCTAGATACTGTAAACACTTTCTTAACTTGTAAGCAACTGTGTCAATAAGAAAGAATGCAGTGTAGGATGCCCAAGAAAATAAATGAAAATAATACTGGAATAACAAAGGACCAACAATTCAATTTTGAGAATTTTCTCAATTTCTCAATTTTCTTAAGAAAGTTCTTATGACAAGTGATGAGTTTTATAATGAAAGAGAAGATGGGTCATAAATAGAGGGGAAACCATAGTGGAAATGTATTAAGATGTAGAAGTGTCATGGTGTATCCATGGATGATCAGTAGAGAGTAGGAAGCATGAAGAAAAAAAAAAAGTAACTAAATTGAGGTTGGCAAAACAGTGGTCAGCAGATTATGATGGATCTTGAACTCATTTAAAGTGTATTTAGTACTTGTAATTGAACTATTGAACTTCTACTATATGCTGCTCTAATAATATAAGCTACTCTCTTGGATTCTCCATTTATTATTCTCCATTCCCCTCTCCTTTCCTCAAATTCCTCAATAAGGTTGGAGGTCACAACCTCAGATCAGGTAAACTGAAATCCTAGCCCTTTCTTCCCTGCTATTCAGAGGATTCTATAGTAGCTGTCAGGTAAAGGCCTCTGTTGAGGTCGTCACCTCCATCATTACAATCAAACAAAAAAGTAGTCCTTTTAAACATTTATTTTCTATTTCAGTATTTTAGTTCAGTAAATATATTATATGAGGATCTATGGCAATGTCATTTGCAGCAACTATTATATCAGGCTTTGAATTGAAATTAACTCTAGAGTCTCACAGTTGAGATTTCTTAACCAAATGATCTTGGACAAGCTATATAACATAAGGACTCAGTTTCCACTTCTGTAAAATGGATATGATGAGGTAATTCATGTAAAGTGCATGGTGAGAGCCTGGAACATTTTTCCAATCTAATGCAAATCATTATAATCATCAGGTCTATATTATTATCACGGATAATTGCAAGCGTTACTATTTAATAGAACAGCACATATAAAATTAATCTTTTGGATTTATTTGTCTCTTAAAGAATTTACAAGAATTTTCCCAATAGAAAATGCTCATAACATTTACAAGTTTTAACATCCTTATCACAAGTGAAATCTGCATACTACATCAAAATTTGACTGTGGCTTTCTAAAGAGTGTTCAAAATTTTTCAAATAAATGTTGAGAGGTTATAAGCAAGACATAATGCATCATATTTATATAAATTATTTTTATATACTATGGTGGGTTGAAATAATTAATGTAGTTGCAAACACTATTAAGCGGCCAACAGAAGATTAAATTGCAGGAAAAGTAGTTGCAGAATTTAACAATAAAAACATCAAACATACATAGAACACATGGTTCAATACCTGATGTTATTCCGGTGTACCTTATTATAATTAGAAATAAAAAAAGATAAGTATGTGTAATGCTGTACCACAGTTGCCTATAACACTCTTCTTGGCTAAACCTCAACCCAGAAGCCACAAAATATACCCTGTTGAGTAAATCTGGGCTTTTCCACTTGCGTGCCTTCTGACACAAGGCACAAACAATGCTTTTTGCCAGTAATTACAAACTTGCTTCATAGCTGTCATAATCTTGCTCCTTCCTCTCTGGGGCCCACTCATTGCTCATTTATCTTTTTCATGCTGGCCTGTTCATTTTATCCGGTTCTGTTCAGCCTGGGTACCCCGTGCTCTTCACCACTCAGTTCACTCCATGCAAGTTGGCCTTAAAACTGAGCATTGCACCAGATTTTCTTCTAACATTCATCTCTAATGTGACCCTGCCTCCTCCAAGTTCATTTCTAAATCTTTTTTGCTGCATCTACTTTTCTTTGACCTTGGTATAAATGTGATATACTAATTCCTAGGGATGATCCTATGATTCAACCCTCCCTCTTTTCAAATGATGAAATGATCTCACTTTTAGTTACTTTTAGGTTAGAAAGTTTCACTTTTTTTTTGCAGAAATATTTATCAATCATTTCAAATGTAAAGCTAAATTCCAGAAGGTCTCCACAGTGAGTGGTCTTCCCTTCTGTGTTATACTAATTCCTAATAGTTTTATTCAGATGATAAAAATTTTACAGTGTGCCCTAAGGGCAATTGCCTTTTTATTGATAAGTCAATGGATCAAAAGAGAGAATATGTTTTTCTGAATGTAGATGCACAGCACATTTAAAATATACTTAAATTCTTTATAGGAGGTATTAATTCAATTCATACATCATCCTTATGGATTCATTCTAAACTTTATTTCCTCTTTACTTAGTTTCTCTGAAATTTACTACATTTTTTATTTATATAGTACTTTATAGTGTTTAAAGAATATTGCCACATATTCTACTAATAATAATGAATAATGTTGAGTGAGAAATATACTATTCTATTTTTTACATGAATAAACCCTGGGTTATTTCTAGCTTTGTAGAACAGACTACTGAAAGAAGGAAAAATAAATTGTGAAAATATCAGGGTGACTGGTGAAAAACAGAGTGATCCCTAAATTCCATAATTTCATCTCCCCAAGGAGCCGAGAATTTTAAAATACTCACAAAGATAAAAATGTCTAAGATATTTTCTTATAATATGTCATTCTTTGAGTGTGCCCAAATCAAGTCTCTAGGTATTATAGAAGCTACATCCTCTAATGAAGTCCATTTCCCAGTAAATTCTCTGCCTGTGTAACATCATTGCCAGGTTTCAGTGATTATATAAATATTTTTCTTTTGAACTTAAATTTGTTGGGATGAATGATCAGAACAAGCTCCATTTGAATTTTAACAATATTGTTGTCTAAATAACTATATAAATAAAGCATAGGATGAGTAATGAACTTAAAAAAAACAGCTGTCAAGGCATTTCAAATTCCATGAGGAAAGCATTATTTAATGTTCACCCTTAAATGTGAAGAAAAAAAAAAAAAGAAGACTAATGTTGTGTCACTTATTCCTCAAACCAATTTCCTGGTGTTCATTTGGAAACCTTGGCTTAAGTTTATGTTGAGGAAAATCAAAAGTTAAGCCATTAACTACTTCAGTGGCACACATCCATTTTAAACATGAAGACCTTTCCATCTAAATGTACCATTTTGACAGAGTTAGATTCACTTTCATTCTCCCTTCTTTATCTAAAATATGATAACTTCCTCTTATACTTTGAAAGAACTTCAGTCAAAACATTCTGTCAACACACTCTCTGTCTCTCTTAATACTTTTTCCTTCATGTTATTTCAAGGATTTCTGTGAAAGCATTCTTATGCCTTAAAATGTCAAATTTTACTACTTAAAGTATATATGCTACTGTCCCTCCCTAAACCACCCGTTGGGCCTAGTGATTGAATATGAGTTGGCTTCTCCTTTAGGAAAAATGCCCCATTTTCCCAACACCGCTTCCACCCTATATAGCTCATGGCCTGTAATTCCTCATTTAACAAAGCTATTCTGTTGAAATAACAAAATACTTTACATAAATATTAGTCAAAATGGTTGATTATTTTGATGTTTTTAAATCAAGTACTGTTTTATAGTAATCTTTGCTCTTAGCATAGTCAACAGAATTTATTTTATTCACAGTAATGTGTAATGCAGATGATCACACTGTTACTAGTTATAGCAAATAAATTGTGTGACAATTATTTATTAATCTAATAATAGAACTAGCAACAATATAAATCAGCAAAATTTTGACTTTAGTGTTCTATATACATGGGAACTGTCTCTACTTCAGGTGGTGTGTGTGTGTGTGTGTGTGTGTGTGTGTGTGTGTGTGTGACAGAGACCAAGAGAGAGAGAGGGACAGACAAGCAGGAAGGTAGAGAGATGGGAAGCATCAATTTTTCATTGCAGCTCTTTAGTTGTTCATTGATTTCTTTCTCATATGTGCTTTGGCTGGGTTTTACAGCAGAGTAATCCCTTGCTCAAGCCAGTGACCTTGGGCTCAAGCCAGTGACCTTGGGCTTCAAACCAGCTACCTTTGGGCTCAAGCCAGCAACCATGGGGCCATGTCTATGATCCCATGCTCAAACCAGCAACCTCATGCTCAAGCTGGTGAGCCTGTGCAAAAGCAGGCAACCTCAGGGTTTCAAACCTGAGTCCTCTGCATCTCAGTTCGATGCTCTATCCACTGCACCACTGCCTGGTCAGGCTACTTCAAGTGTTTTAAAAGCCTGATTTATATCTTCTTGACTGGCTGTGGTACATTGAAAAAAACACTTCTCCACAAGCAAGCGATTTCTACTCTTTAGCTAATTGCAGCACAATATTGTGTGACTCTAAGCCTCAGTGGCTCACATTTGACTGACAAACTGAAGAGTCTGAATGATGATGATAGAGCAATAGATGATAGATAGATAGATAGATAGATAGATAGATAGATAGATAGATAGATACTAGATGATAGATAAATGATAGATAGATGATAGATAGATGTAAAGGTAGCAACATTTGTAGAGATATAGATATTTAGATGTAGATTTAGACACAGATATACACATAAGCCTAAATATATAGACATATGGATGTACAGTTATAGATAAAAGAGCATAAAGCCTCTTTCACCATGATGTCTTACCCTGTTTAACTCATAAGTTTATGAAAGCTGCCTGGTTCCTGTAGGGCTATGCATTTACATCCTTTATCTTAAGAAATGTATAGAAGTCATAAGATTTTGTTTATAGCACAAGGCCTTTACATGCTTGGGGGAAGCAAAAAAACTCGTATCAGATGTACTCATAGAGCTCTTACTGAACACAAAGTCAACAAAGTAGAGACAATATTAGACAAAGGACCGAGCCTTTGTAATCTTCTGAAAATCTTATTAGAAAAGGTACCCTATTACAATTCAGAAACGAGAATCTATAAATCAATTGTTAGAAACCTTTCCAACTTTAATGGCAATTTTCTCAACTTATTTAAGCTTGAGCTTGATTTGTTAATATTATATAACTGGAGGCTAACATGATAGTAAAAAAAGCAAACCATTTCTTGAAAGATAAAAAGACTAATAAGGCAGTCATTATATTAAAACACATATGGATATATACACAAAGTGTACATATATACTTAAATATTTTTTTCAAATTAATTTATTAGAAATCTTGTTAATAGATTGACCACAGTGCTACACAGTTGTAATTTTTTTACTACTCTGGTCAAATAAGTGTTGCATTCTTCCACTGTAATTGGTAAGTTAGTTACTCTAATTCACATTTTCATTGACATAGAAACCATTGTATTCTCCAGATAGTAGGGGTTTTTTTGTTTTGTTTTGTTTTGTTTTTTTGTCAAGAGAGAAAAGACACTTCCTGACAAAAGACACTGAAGTGGCATACAACAGGTCAAAAATGTCAGGAGATAAATGAACAAATAAAAAGACAAGTAGGAAAGAAGAAATTAAGTTTTTTTTGTATTTTTCTGAAGTTGGAAACGGGGAGGCAGTCAGACAGACTCCCACATGCACCCGACCAGGATCCACCCGGCATGCCCACCAGGGGGTGATGCTCCGCCCATTTGGGGGGTTGCTCTGTTGCAACCAGAGCCATTCAAGCACCTGAGGCAGAGGCCATAGAGCCATCCTCAGCGCCTGGGCCAACTTTGCTCCAATGGAGCCTTGGCTGCGGGAGGGGAAGAGACAGACAGAGAGGAAGGAGAGGGGGAGGGTGGAGAAGCAGATGGGTGCTTCTCCTGTGTGCCCTGGCCGGGAATCAAACCCGGGACTCCTGCACACCAGGCCGACGATCTACCACTGAGCCAACCAGCCAGGGCCGCAGACAGTAGTTTTGAGTGACAATAATATATACTTTCCACTATAAAAAAGGAAATAAAAACTGTGAAAACAATGTAGCACATGATGGATAGTATGTTTGATATATATATTATATATATATTATATGTTTGATATATGTTGATTAAAGTAGCAGTTTTGCCTAGTAGTTGTAGATTTACCTGCTGTGTATGCTATATTTCCACATGTTGATATATTCAATACATTTGAATGGTATTTACTTGCTCTGTACACAAATGGCTTTGGTCTCTATGACTCTAAACTACTATCCCCTGGCCTGATGTAATTTGTTACAAACACAGTATAAATTGCAAGAGACCCTCAGAGCTTAGCACATGCCTCAAAGATAATCCGGTTCATGTGTGTGTGAGTGTGTGTGTGTGTGTGTGTGTGTGTGTGTGTGTGTGTGAGACAGAGATAGAGAGAGGCAGAGAGAGAGATAGGGATAGACAGACAGGAAGGGAGAGAGATGAGAAGCATCATTTCTTTGTGTGGCACCTGAGTTATTCATGGATTGCTTTCTCATATGTGCCTTGAGGGGAGGACTACAGCAGACTGAGTGACCCCTTGCTCAAGTGAGCGGCCCTGGGCTTAACCTGGTGAGCCTTGCTCAAACTAGATGAGCCCATGATCAAGCCAGTGACCTTGGGGCCTTGAACCTGGGGCCTCAGTGTCCCAGTTCGAGGCTTTATCCACTGCACCACTGCCTGGTCAGTCAAATTAAAGATAAAGACAATTATTTAGGAGGAGCACTTATTTTCAAACTTTATTGATTGTATACTTACTGTTTGCCATTCACTGGTCTAATCACTAAACATAGAGATAAACAAAGCAGGGGGGAAAATCTCTGCTATCTATAGAGTTCATATTTTAGTAAAGGAGGTGCAATAGAGGAATAAAATTATGTACAATTTGTTTAAAAATACATGAACGGTAAGCAAGTATTGATATATTACTCTATAATATGTTACTTACATAGAGTGATGGAGAAAACACAGTTAGAATCAAAAGCTGAGTGTTGGTTTGGAGTCTACAACAAACAAGACACTGTCATAGGTTATTTTCACTTTGTAGCTTCAGTTTCACCCTGAGTTAACTGTGAATTTAAATATACTTTAGTCCTCCACACAATATTTCTCTAAATCTCAAAGACAATCAAAGGATATTATAATATTTTGTAAAATTGTATCAAGCTCTACACAAACATAAGGCCGTGTAATTACTTGGGTACTTCGGTATAAACATAGAAGTAAACTGCAGCACAGCAAACAAAACCCACAGAACATTGCTGGATCTTAGTGAGTACTGAAAATTGGCCAGTAAATTGACATAACTTATATAAACCCTGTGAATAAAGAATCCAAGAATTTAGGACATGTGCATACTAGGTTTCATTCTATTAGGTCCATGCCTAGAATGGAATACTCCAGTATTCATGCTAGACTCTCCTCAGTCAGTCTAATGATTTAAGGGGATGATTTTGCCTGGTGGTGAGTGGTAATAATGCAAAGATTTGACTGGATCAGCCTTTCCAATGGGATAAAAGGAGATTACTTTTCCAATATATGCTTACAATCACAAGCTAAAGAGGAGGAATAACTCACCTTTTAGGGCTTCCATTGGTATTTTTGAGTGAAATTGGCTCTTGATGTTAATTTTAAACAGACTGCATATGCTCAACATTTTGGCATTAAGTCTGGAGTTAGAATGAGAACTATAGCAAGTATTTTTCCTTAGATTCCATGGATTCTATATCAGTGGTTTTTATATTAATGTGGGCTTAAAGTTGACTGTTGATCTTGGAAAATATTGGCATCCCTGATCCCTGGCATAAATATGCTGATTCAGTAAATTTGGCATGTGTCCCAGAATCTGCACATTAAGTAGTACCTACCCATCTCCCCATTCTAATTCATTTGACATTTACAGTACATTTTGAGAAAAAAAAATTCTCCAAGGATAATGGATAGCTCTGAAAACAGTCCTATTTTTAAAGTTTGCAAATAAGTATAATAAAAAATCTTGATTTATAGGAATTTTTGTAAAATATATGATAAACAAGCTAGTTGTGATAGAAAATAAGATAAACAAGCGTGACTTGGGGTTGAGCAGTGGGTTCAACATGGGCCGAAGACAGGACGCTGAGGGCACGTTCCAAACCCAAGGTCTTAAGCCAAAGCACAGGCTCATAGGCTTGAGTGTGATGCGCACAGGGTCATGGGTTTAGTGCAGGATCATTGACATGACTCTGCGGTCGCTGGCTTGAGACCGAAGTCACTGATTTTAGCAAGGGGTCACTGGCTCAGTTTGAGCCCCAGGGTCAAAATATGTCTAAAAAGCAATCAATAAACAGTTAAAATGAAGTAACTATGAGTTGATGCTTCACATCTCTCTCATCCCCACCCCACCCCTTTTTAAAAAGAAGAAGAAAAGAACACACATAGATCTGTTTAAATCCTGCTTAGTCATTTAAAACATGTAGATTTTCTATTTCAATTTGGGTTTGTTTGGGGTTTTTTTGCTTTGTTTTCCTTGAAATTATACTACCCACTATCTAAAAAAATAACAATCATGAGAAATAGTCTTTTCTGCTTTTACCTAAAAATAGAATGTTTTCTATAAAACATAAAGAATCTTTGTCAGAATAAAAATCTACTAGAGAAATAAAGGGTAAAATAAATATTGGTATGAGAAGGGAAAATATATGAATAAAGCAAGCTCAGAATATTGGAAGATGATGTCTTTGACTTAGAAACTCCCAATATAAGGCCTATGTATTTAACTTGTGTATAACAAGGGTAGGAGTAAGAAAAGAGAGAGAGAGAGAGAGAGAGAGAGAGAATATCTCTGTGTTTGTGTGTGTGTGAATGTATATGTGTGACTCCAGGAAGTAGCATGCAGAACAGGTATACATTTACTACCACAAAATAATAAACTAATCTGCCTATGGTTTTCTTTTTGGTTTTGTTTTAAACACGTTGTTGATACTTTAGAAAATGAACAATTCAAAGACAGCATGTGAACATATACATTGTCTTAAATATGTCAAGAACGTTCTTTTCTCTTCCTGAATTTTAAAAGGTTCAGAAACATTAGGTGGCGTTTTATTTTCCTCTTGGTATTTTCTTGGCTACTCTTTTGAGTTCTGAGAATCATGACTCAATCGGATGAAGTTGGGAACAACTACAAATTTGAAAATAATGACAAAGGCTTAGGAAATAGGATGTATACAGAATGGTATTAGAGAAAATAATTTTCCTTTGGAAGACATGAACGAACGCTACTACAACTCTTTCAGCAGTTTAAATGCAATTACACTGAGCACTTGTCCAGATGTTAATCTCCAAAATGAGAGGAATTGAATTATTTACTTTGAAATAAGTAATAAAGTCCTGAAACGAAAAATCAAAAACCATTGCAGTTTTGTTGTTGTGTTTTTGTTTGTATGTGTTTTTTAATGATTAAAATGAGCCTTGTAATATATTACAATAAGATTTTTAAATAGGAGTTCCTTGGTCTCGGTTGGTTTAAAAGTAAGTTCCTGAATGAGGGAAAAAGTAGTGTAAGAGGACTCTTAGAATGTATTCTATATGTGTCATTCTGCAAATTAGAAATTCAAGTGAATATTTTCCTCAGATAGTCTTAAACTATCTGATGAGATGTTTTGAAAATGTTTTCCATGAATTAAACACAGAGATTTTACCTCACCTGTGGTGGCGCAGTGGATAAAGCGTTGACCTGAAATGCTGAGGTCGCTGGTTCAAAACCCTGGGCTTGACTGATCAAAGAACATGTGAGCTCCTCCTCCTTTCTCTCTCTATCTCTTTCCCTCCCCTCTCTAAAATGAATAAACAAAATCTTTTAAAAAAAATTTAAAAGAGATATCTTTCCCATGATGCTCTTTTTTCATTCTTCATTTAACTTATTCCCAATTATTTTCTCATGATACTGGGAATTTAAAAGGGTGGGACACAAGAGAGAATGTTATAGATGCGATACTCCCAGTCTAAATTAAACAGAAGCATTTGGAAGTTTATAATTTTTTGAAATCTTAAATTAGAACCTATTAAGATTAGTTTCATGAATAAAACAAACATCACTAGAAGCAGAAATACTAAAATTAGTTTATAAATATAAAATATCACTTTAATTATAATGGGGAATTTAGATTGCTCATTTCAAAAACAACTAAACATGATTAATTTAAGAAATGCCAGACTGTATCCTTTACTTGCTAAATTCTGTAGAAGTACAATGCCATATAAGGTACAAAGAAAAGGTGACATTAAAAACTTATAATATGTCAAAGGCATATTAGATACGAGGCAGCTATTTTGCTTTCTAAAATAAACTCTATATTGTATTCAAAAGATAATACTTGGCCCTGGCCGGTTGGCTCAGTGGTAGAGAGTTGGCCTGGCATGCAGAAGTCCTGGGTTCGATTCCGGCCAGGGCACACAGGAGAGGCGCCCATCTGCTTCTCCACCCCTCCCCCTCTCCTTCCTCTCTGTCTCTCTCTCTCCCCCTCCTGCAGCCAAGGCTCCATTGAAACAAAGATGGCCCGGGCACTGGGGATAGCTCTGTGGCCTCTGCCTCAGGCGCTAGAGTGGCTCTGGTCGCAACATAGCGACGCCCAGGATGGGCAGAGCATCGCCCCCTGGTGGGCAGAGCGTCGCCCCTGGTGTGCGTGCCGGGTGGATCCCGGTCGGGTGCATGCGGGAGTCTGTCTGACTGTCTCTCCCCATTTCCAGCTTCAGAAAAATACAAAAAAAAAAAAAAAAAAAGATAATACTTAACTAAACTATCCATTGATATAATATTTTAAAACATTTTAAAGTGCAATTTTATCCCAATGTACTTTTCCAATGTTCACTTTTTTTCTATCAATAAAGATGTAGAGATTACTCTTGATACAATGAAAGAACATCTATATATCCTACATTCTGGTTTTCCAGTCTAATAAATAAAATATACTTAAAGTTAAATAAAACTAATGCATGGTATCAATAACTACTCAACCTGTCTCATTTTATAAACAGAGCAATGATTTAGGAGGGGAGTGGACAATATGCCCACATGCACATGTTTCTTTTTTGCCAGATGATTGCTTTCCCTGGAGTGGCCAAGTGACATATTTCTGACCAATAGAGACAGTAGAAACATGAGATCAAAAATCATAAAGACAAAAGCTTTACAAAGCACTGTATAAAGAAAATATTTGATGGTGCTGTAAAGCTGTGAACTAACCTTTAGACTGCTTATCTCTAAGTTCTTGGTTAGAAATATACTTTTTTATGATTGAAGCCTCTTTTTCTTTAGTATTTTTTCTGAAGTGAGAAGTGGGAGGCAGAGAGAGGCAGACACGGACATGTGCTGACCAGGATCCATGATCCACCCAGCATGCCCACTAGCGGCGATGCTCAGAGAGGGAAGGTGGAGAAACAGATGGATGCTTCTCCTGTGTGCTGGGGCCGGAAATCGAACCCAGGACTTCCACACTCTGGGCTGATGCTCTACCACTGAGCCAAACTGCCAGGGCTGATTTAAGCCACTTTCACAGGAAAGTTCAGTTACTTGTAGTTTCAGCTAAATGGATTGCTCAGTGGTGAATTCCCAAATGAGCTTCAAATTTCATGTTGTTGACCAGGAGAGGATGTTTGACCCAAATGTCATCCTACAAAAAATCTTCAAAAAAAAATTAGCAAGTGCCATTTATTTTTTTTCTACCTTTCCAAAAAGTTGCCTCTCAATTTCTTAGTTAAAAGAAATTTTATTTGTTTATTTATTTTAGGAGGCAGGAAGGCAGAGAGACAGACTCCTGCATGGGCCCTGACCGGAATCCACCCAGCAAGCCCATTACTGGGCGATGCACTGCCCAGCTGGGACAATTGCTCCGTTGCTTGGCAACCGAAGATTTCAGCACCTGAGGTGAGACCATGGAGCCATCCTCAGCGCCCAGGGACAAATTGCTCAAACCATTCAAGCCATGGCTGCAAGAAGGAAGAGGAGAGAGAGAGAAAAAGAGAGAGAGAGAGAGAGAGAGAGAGAGAGGAGAGAGAGAGAGAGAGAGAAAGAGAGAGAGAGAAGGGAGGGGTGTAGAAGCAGATAGGTGTTCTCCTGTGTGCCCTGACTGGGAATTGATCTCAGGACTTCCACACGCTGGGCTGACACTCTACTGCTGAACCCACAACCAGGGCCAGGAAATTATTTATTTTTAAATGAGACCATATTCTATTCCTGTTTGTTTATACCAAGCACATAATATATTTCTGACATGCTTATTTCCATAATTCTAAACATTCTTTATTTATAGGGCAATCATTTCAGTCCATAAAACTTTATCACAGGACTAACAGGTAAAACATGTTCAAAAATATATCCTTAACAGAGAGCATTTCTGCAGGAAAATAGTATTTGCAATTATGATGGTTGCTGAAGTATTTAAAATAATTAAAATCCTTTTCAACAACTATAATTTTTATTAATGTTGAAGAGAAATATTTCCATATCAAAACAATATAAAAGTAATTTCTACTCAGAGTAAATAATACATTCAAAGTATGCCAATGTGTCTTTATAATAAATACTGAAAATATGCAAAAACATTCACATTTGTTCCCCAACCCCCAGAGAATATATAACAAATACAAATATTTATACATTTATATATAAATGTTTGCACAAACTTATATTTCTTCTTAATGCACACTAAAATATTTGATGTTATATTTATATAATTTTAGATAAAATATATTTGATCAATTTTCAGATTTGTAAAGGAGATTCTTTATTACTATAGTAATTTTGAAGACCTGAAAATAAATATTTAGGAATTATCAAAATTATAATTCAATGATTTATAATTTTAGGCCTTCTAAATAAATATTTTGTATTATAATTAATGAAAAGAATTAAAAAGTTTTTAGTTGTTTATTACTTTTAAAATGTGACTAGAAGTTATTTTTAAAGAAGTTATCTTCCCTTTTTTAGTTAGGTGATACCGGAATGCATGATTTTTATTTTTGTTATTTTGTGAAGCTATCTGAATGTAAAACGGAACACTTATTTTAAACTTTAAATGGAAATAACTTGGATTCTAATAAATTTATGAAACTATGGAATATAAAAATTTAATACATCTTTATAGAAATATTGTTATATTCAAGCCTCAACAATCCAGTATATGGGCTTGTAGAACAAAAGAAATAAGTTAAAGATAACAATCTAGTCAGTTTTCACAAACCTCTTTTAATTGTGGTTGAGCTGTATGATAAGTTAATAAAAAGGAAAATAAAACTATTTCTTTTCAGCAGGAGATGAGAGAAGTAGTTGTATATATTTTTAATATTATGTATATTTTGAGATAATATTTATTATCTTTATGAAGAACAAATTATTTCAAAAAGGATAAGAATATGTACTTAAGATTGACTAAATAATAAATACGGAGAACTGGAAATAAAGCGAGTTTGTAAATTACTACAAGGAAATCTGATTTTTTCTCTTAGGTACAGAAAATCTGTGAGAAAATTCTTTTTTTTATAAATCTGTTATATTTTACAAGTGTATTTTATAAATTCCATTTTGTAGTCACAATTATCTTTGACACTATCAAGGTACCTATATAGATTCAGGTTGAAAAATTCTAAGTTCTCTATGGGAAATGTCTCAAGTGAAACTGTAAATTATTAACAGATTTTCAATTTATCTCTTCTGAACTTATACCCTTACTTTTGTTAAACCAAGATCTGAATGAAACAGACCATTTCTATCTCTTCTCTGCCCTCTAAGATACTAAGTTGGACTGGGAACGGACTTGCTTAATCAAGCCAGATAATTTGTATACAGCTCTTTCTAGAACAATCAGAAATTCAATCAGATAAAAATAAATTTCAGTTGAAATTCGTAAGAATGAATATGCAGTTAAAACAATTTCTTAATCACTTTCACTATGGAATAATTTTTAAAAAGTGAGAGGAAGAGAGCCTACAATCTTTATTATCAAATGAACAGAGGGGAACACTGGGCCTTCGTGATAGAAAGTTACATGGCTGTGGTTTTCAGAATACTTTTCCTCTCAAACAAACCCTCACACATGGAATAAAGAAGCCAATGCCTGTCCTCTCATTTTTCTTCCCGTCCCTACTGTTTTTAATAATGTGTGTCTGACATGCTAGCAATCAAGCACGAGTTCTTTCACCGTTGTCTGATCTCGGCTATCTGATAATGACTTAAGAAGAGTGATGAGTGGAATCACACATCAAGGGTCCCCTTTGTTGACAGTGCAAGCAGGGGTGTATTTCCAATTTGCAGTTTGGGGCTGAAGGTTTAGAAATGCCACATTTGTTTGATATCCACTGGGTGCTGTGCCATTGAACTACCAAACTCTGGGGTCAACTTTCCAGCAGCATGTGAATGAGGAATCAAAGATTTGGACTTTGCAGCAGCTTGTGAAAAATATAAAAAACAATTTGTTTCCCAGGTTATTATTTTTTTTAATTTCCACACATAAAATGATAAAATACCATTCTGAAAATATCTAAGTATACATATGATATGTACATATATTCTATATCATTTATAGATTTGGCCTAAAATATGTTTCTTGTCTTCCATAATGAATAAAGAGTCAGTCTGTTCTGTGTTCTGCCACTTGGAATTAATCCAAAACCAATTACTTTCCAGAATATTCTCAAAAAATTTTCTACATCTCAAAGTCTTCTTTTGGGGAAGGATACATCTTTTCAATATTTTAAACTTTTGCTAATATGAACATGTGTTACTTGAGTAGTAATAGAAATTGTGCTTAAAATACAGACTATAAAATTTGATAAAAACCTTCAAAAAAGTCTATGATTTTAAAAAATCAAAAATAACTTATGTAAAATTAATAACTTTTTTCTTGCAAATAATAAAATGTTTCTTTTACTTTATTTTACATAAGTCAAATGTTCACTTCCTAAGAGGAAACCCAGTCCTTGGTTCATCAAAATGCATTACATCGATAATGCATATTTTGTCATACACACTGATAGTGATGGAAGTAAAACATTTACAAATGTTAAGGACATACAGTTAAGAAATATGAATTCATCTGCAAAACATTTGTCTTTTTAGAATCTATATATAATTATACTATACATAATACGTTATTCTCTCCTGTTTTCACTTTGATTAAGAATAAAGATTATATTACATACAAACGACTTACATCTTTTCACCATTAACAATTATCTCTCTACTCTGGCTGGTTGGCTCAGCGGTTGAGCATTGGCCTTGCATGTAAATGTCCCGGATTAGATTCTCGGCCAGGGTACACAGGAGAAGTGACCATCTGCCATCTGTTTTCTACCTCTCCTCATTCTCTCTCTCTCTCTTTCTCTCTCTCTCTCTCTCTCTCTCGCCCCCACAGCCATGGCTCTAAAGGTCTGAGCAAGTTGACCCTGAGAACTAAGGATAGATCCATGGCCTCACCTCAGTGCTAAAATAGCTCAGTTGCTGAGCAACAGAGCAGTGTCTTGTCCCAGATGGGCAGAGCATCGCCCTGAAGGGGGGTTTCTGGGTGGATCTGGGTCAGGGCACATGCGGGAATCTATCTCTCTGCTTCCCTGCCTCTCACTTAATTAATTAATTAATTATCTCAGAACATTGTGGCACAAATTAATATTTTAGATAAACCTACTTTTTATTTAAATACTTCTATTATAATTGATCTTATTAAGGCACAATGACATGAAAGATTTTAGGAATATTGTTAGTTGCATATTCAAATTGTACCAATACTATAATACTGCCACATTCAGGATAAGATCTTCTGAGCATGTGGGGTTACTTTAACTTAGTATGTGGTAAATGTATTATTTTACGACTTTACTTTTCATTATAATCTTTTACTGAGCTGCTATGCATAAGGTGGAAAGAAAAAATTACTACACATCAGTTTAATGAATACCATTTAAAGTAATGCTTAAAGAGAGTAAGTGAAGAAGAATACAAACTCTGTAAAACAAAGGCTTAGCCATAAGTATAGAGTGTTTTTAAATTAATAGATCTGCTATGCACTAATTTATGTCAACTCAATGACAACGTACCTGAAATGAAAACTTGCTAACAAAAGAAACTTATTAATGGAATACTGTTATTTTGTTCAAAGCCTAAACGCTTAAGAAAATTTTTGCATCCATTTCTTATAGGAAAATTTACTAACCTTAAGGTTCCTACAATACACAATCTACTTTAACTCTTTGCTTTCTTTTTTTTATTATTTATTTATTATTTTTTATTTTTTGTATTTTTCTGAAGCTGGAAACGGGGAGAGACAGTCAGACAGACTCCCGCATGCGCCCGACTGGGATCCACCCCGCATGCCCACCAGGGGCGAGGCTCTGCCCAGCAGGGGGCGATGCTCTGCCCCTCCAGAGCGTCGCTCTGCCATGACCAGAGCCACTCCAGCACCTGGGGCAGAGGCCAAGGAGCCATCCCCAGCGCCCGGCCATCTTTGCTCCAATGGAGCCTTGGCTGTGGGAGGGGAAGAGAGAGACAGAGAGGAAGGGGGGGGGAGTGGAGAAGCAAATGGGCACTTCTCCTATGTGCCTTGGCTGGGAATCGAACCCGGGTCCCCCTCACGCCAGGCCGACGCTCTAGCGCTGAGCCAAACAGCCAGGGCCAACTCTTTGCTTTCTAACATGCATTTTTAAGGTAGTAATTCCTCTGAAAATAGTAACATCTTGTCAGATTGTACATTATCTTTTCTAATGGCTCATAGAATTTCTATAACCCTTCTAGGTTTATAAAGAATAAAATTTCAAGTGCAAAAATAAGCTGTAGAAAACCATAAGTTCTGAGAGTAACTTTTTAATAGAACCCATACATAAACTATGAGTTAAGCCAAGAGATTCTCATGATGCCTTGATGAGATTAGTTTTTCCCTGTTATAGTAATTGTGATTTTATGAGACAAAGGTGGGTTTTAATCAACAAAGAATTATGCTATTTCTCTGGGTGAAGAAGAAGGATAGAGTTATAATCACCAACACAGTGCCCAGGGCAAGTACAAGTATGTCAGTTTACTCTTGAAACAAACACTTCTTCCAGCTCCTGAATAGTTAGATACTATATTTCTAGGTTTTCAATAATGTCTCTCAATAGAATATAGTTTACATTAAATGTCACCAGGTCTTCTATGCTAAGATGTCTCCAAATTTTATCGATTAAATTTTCCCTTATAATAGCCTTTTAATTAAATAGAACTTTTATTGAAATGCATAGCTGTGATATTGATAACAATTATTTCATTTAAGATAAAAATAAAAACTTGAGAAAAGTTTATATTAAGTATTCCTATCATCTTTGTAGGTGAAGTAAAATTGTATAATTTTAATGCATTTTGAACATGCTAGCTTCAAAGTTGTTTTGCTAATAATATTTCTGAGGTTTTTTTTCTTTTCCTAAACATACATATTTTGTGGAAGATGCTAGTTGTCAGTATTTCCCTTTACAATAATTTTTTAAAGATAACAGTCATTCATTTTTTCACAAAGACAGTGAATGTGTGACATAGTATTAAAGAGTAATAGGAACTAGCAACTAGAATTAATACAATATTAAATACTCTATATCCAAAATACAGCAGTGTAGCAAATTTACTCATATGAAATATGGGTGCAAAAAAGAAAAGTAATTTTCTTGACTTCACTTTTCATAGAGCCAAACTCTACTAAATAAGAGAGATATCTTGGCATTTGACAAATATTCTAGTATTTTCTAGTTTAAGAGTCTAATTTTTGGTTTAAACACTGAGCCTATCAAAAGTTTCTTTTCTCTATAACTGGCTTCACTAACTTTCTTCAATAAATGTTCTTTCACAATTTGTCCTCATTCCTTTTCCTCACCGTCAAGATGGTTGTGACTGTGTTTGGGGAGGGAGAGTGTGTTTAGCAACCAGGCAGCAAGGATCCTCGAATGTAGAATTGTCTGGATCTCCTGGTTTTTCCTTTAACCTCAGTAAGTAAGCCTCGCGGCCAAGCCATCATAGATGAAGTGGTTTCTTCTGTTTATTATGCTAGTAGCTCGTCCATATTTGTAAATCCTCCAGATTTGTCTCTTAATATGTTAAAGAAAGTTAAAAAATTTTTTCTCAATGTCTGAGTTTGCAAAATTATAATTTGAAAGTAATATTGAAAAAAAAACAGAATCAAAATAATAGATTTAATGTATTTTCAAAAGTAAAGGTAATTTGGGTTATAAAATAAAATAAATTTTAATCAAAGTAATGTTTCTCTTAATTAATTAATTAGTGAAACTTAATGAATCCTCATATATTCTAAATAATGTTCTGTGCTGTGGAAATACATCAAAAAAAGCTCTAGAATACATCAGACAAACAGAAAAACTCCTGCTTTATTTGAGATGTTTTCTTACAAACAGCATAGATATTAAAGTTATTCTGTTCTATGGCTTCCAGTATAATCAGTATGTTGATCACTATCATCAGTAAGAGTCTAATCCAGAAAACAGAGAGCACTATAAGAATTTTTAAAAAGAGAATTTTTATAGAATCAATTACTACATAGGTTATAAAATAGCTAAGAAGAAAAAAATGCCCCTGGCCAGTTGGCTCAGCAGTAGAGTGTCACCCTGCATGTGGAACTCACCATTTGACTTCTGGTCAGGACACATAGAAGAAGCAATCATCTCCTCTCTCTTTCTCTCTCTCTCTCTCTCTCTCTCTCTCTCTCTCTCTCTTTCTATCTCTCTTTCCCTCCTGCAGTCATAGCTCAATTGATTTGAGTACATCCACCCCAAGCACTGAGGATGGCTTCCTCCACCTCAAGCCTAAAAATAGCTCAGTTAAGAGGACCCCAGATGGGCCAAGTTTCCACCCCAGACTGGGGTTGCTGGGTGGATCCAGGCAGGGGCACATGCGCAAATCTGTCTCTGTATCTCCCCTACTCTCACTTAAAAAAAAAAGTACAGAAAAAGTGGAAACAATGAGGTAATCAACATGTTACCAAGAGCTACTTAGAGGATCAAAAAGAGTGGAGATAGAATTAGAAGTCACCAGATGCAGGGACTCACCATAAAGAAACTAGAACCACAGTTCGTCTGTGTGGTGGTAGCTGCCACAAAAGTTATTCAGTCCCTGCTAGAGAACTTATTCAAGACAAACTAAGGGGGAGAAAATCGTCATGATTCTCTATTCTTTTACCTCTCCAGTCTCTTACCAGTGTCTGCCATCAACCAAACCCATCATGAGACATGAGGCTAACAGTGCTGAGCCCCCCAGCAATACAGAGCAGAAAAGGGGAGGGATAAGAGTGTACTTGAAAATAAACAGGACAAGGTCGGCACTTCTACTAACAAACATATCTCCTGTCATTATGGTCCCCCTGAACTTCAGACTTACATGTTTAAAAAAGCCTTTGTGATATTTCCTTCGGATATGTAAAAGGCATCTTATGCTGAATATAAAAACATTAAAGTTCGATTACTGCCAAACATACTCACACCAACAAATTTAAACTAACTAAAACATGACTCCTTATGTTCCCCTGGTACACTAAATCTGCATAAATTATCAGTTGCTCAAGCATTAAATTAGGGCTGCATCGTACATTTTTCTCTTACTTTGACCTCCTTTCTCCTGATCCTATCCATTTCACATACGTCTTATCTCTGAAACATTCTGGGTCTGTCTACATCTAACACTCAAGTCTAAGCACCCTTCTATTTAACCTGGATTTTTGCAGTATCTCCTCACTGACCTGCTGCTGTGGTAGACTGTATTTCTCAAAGATAGTTTTGTCAAAATCCTTATCTGACATAATTTTCTTCCAGAACTTCTTACTACATCCCTATCAGGAGGTAAACACTATTTCTCTACCCATTAGACTGTGGGAAGGCCTGTGACTGTTTTTGACTAATAGAATAAAGTAGATATAACGCCAAGCCAGTACCAAAGCTTCCGTTTCCTGCTTCTTGAAACTAGGAGTCATGTAAGAAATGTCATTACCAGAAACTATGATGCTGCTATCAAGAGAGCTCCTGGGGCATGAGATCACCCATAAAGAGAAGTAACCAAGAAACTCTACGGGTGCCAGATATAACAACGAGGAAATGTCTTGGATCCCTATGGAACAAATGACTTTCTCAGGCTGCTTGGTATAAAGTTATCCCAGAACTCAGAAATTGTACTTCTAGATATCTACTTAATAAAAAAGAAAATATATGTTTACACAAAAATTGTATATGAATGTTCATAGGAGCATTATTCATAATCAGCAAAACAATCTTAATGTTAATAAACAGAGTAAATGAAGAAATAAATTGTGCTACACTCATACATATACATGAAATATAATTCAGCATCGAAAAGGAATGGAATACCGATGCATGCTACCATATGTATGAACCTTGAAAAAAATATTATGTTATGTGAAAGAAGCCAATCAAAGGCCACATATCGTGTGATCTCACTTCTATGAAATATCTAGAATAAACAAAGCTATAGCAATAAAGTGCAGATTAATGGTTGTATAAGGCAAGGTAGGATGTGTGTCCTGGTGAAGGGGGGTGAGTGGGTGGTGATTAAGAATGGAAAAAAAATGCTAATGACTATAACATTTCTTTTGGAAATGATTAAAATATTATAAAATTAGATTAGAGTGATAAATTCATAAATCAGTGAATATACTAAAAAAACCAGTGAAGTATAAACTCTAAATGGGGAATCTGTATGATATGTAAATTATATCTCAGTAAAGCTGTTTAAAAAAACTCTAATTAGATCATGGCAATCCCTTATTAAAATCCTCCTTTGATTTTATGTACACCCAGAATAAACTACCAACTTTTATCCCAGGCCTATAATCTTAATAAGAAATCCCTGTGAGGTTACTACCTAGTCCACTGTTCTATTCTTACCTTTTGCAATTCTTCCAATAGCTCACAATGTTTTAGCTGTGCTGGCTTTATTCAGTGCTTCCCACCATCTGCATTTCCTCATTTTTTATGACATTCATCCCATACCTACCCCTGTACTTGGAGGACTATTTCCCTAGGTCTCCCCATGTTTACATCTTCGTACCCTTTCAGGTTTCAGCTTAATATAAATTTCTTTTTCTTTTTTTTTTTTTTTACATTTTTTTCCGAAGCTGGAAACAGGGAGGCAGTCAGACAGACTTCCGCATGCGCCCGACCGGGATCAACCCGGCACGCCCACCAGGAGGCGATGCTCTGCCCCTCTGGGGTCTCGCTCTGTTGCATCCAGAGCCATTCTAGCGCCTGAGGCAGAGACCACAGAGCCATCCCCAGAGCCCAGGCCATCTTTGCTCCAATGGAGCCTTGGCTGCAGGAGGGGAAGAGAGAGACAGAGAGGAAGGAGAAGGGGAGGGGTGGAGAAGCAGATGGGCGCTTCTCCTGTGTGCCCTGGCCAGGAATCGAACCCGGGATTCCTGCACGCCAGGCCGATGCTCTACCACTGAGCCAACCGGCCAGGGCCAATATAAATTTCTTAAGGAAGATTCATTCAGTGAAATCGTCCAGTAGCCTTTCTTACACCACACTTTTGTCTCCATTGAACTTTTAACACTATAAAACATTACTGAGTTGGCGTTATCTATTTCCTTGTGATGTCCTTTTCTCCCACTAGGAACTGAGCTCCGTGGGAGTTGGAATCTAATCTCTTGATCGTCATTTCACAATACCTGAAAGAGTGTACAGAGTAAATGCTTGCTAAATATTTGCTCATTGAGGAATTCTTTACACTTAATTATCTTCTTATATTTATCATCAGGAAGGAAATGACAAGTTTTCAAAACAGCTACGTGTCTCAGTGCTTCCGACCTTCATCCTCACCCTTCTGTGCTCACTCTGAGGAAAGTCAGGCTGTCTTTGCAACAGGACAGTGCTGTCCAAAGTGGACGTCTCATCCTGTCTTTACATGCCTGTACCACAGACATTCCCAGTGCTATAGCAACAATATAAATACCACACCAGTTATTTTAATAGGTATTTACACTGTATACTTTTATTATATAGGATATATAATGGTAAAAAATGGACACAGAGCAGAAAATCAGGAAACCTAATTTCTAGCCTAGATTTTGCTCTCAAAAAAGTCAAGCCACTCCTCTGAGTCTATAAAATATTGAACTTTTCCTAGAGATCTTCTGAAATCCTTTATATTTCCAGTATCTACAAAAAAATGTCCTGCAGTCATCCTAACAGTATTAAGAAGTCTAAAGTTTGTACCTTCATGGCTATGCCTTATTTAGTCTAATTGCTTCCCTGATTGTTTGGGATAATTTCTTAGTTCATGCTTCCTATTTATTTATCTATCTATCTATCTATCTATCTATTTATTTATTTATTTTTGCGGCAGAGACAGAGAGAGTCAGAGAGAGGAACAGATAGGGACAGACAGATAGAAAGGGAGAGAGATGAGAAACATCAACTCTTCGTTGCGGTTCCTTAGTTGTTCATTGATTGATTTCTCATACATGCCTTGACGGGGGGGGGGGGGAGCAACAGCAGACTGAGTAACCCCTTGCTTGAGCCAGCGACCCTGGGCTCAAGTTGATGAGCCTTGGTCAAACCAAATGAGCCCGTGCTCAAACTGATGACCTCGGGATCTCAAACCTTGGTTCTCCACATCCCAATCTGACGCTCTATCCACTGCGTCACCGCCTGGTCAGGCAATGCTCCACATTTTTAGAAGCAATTTTATGTGTTAAACTGAGTCACAACCTCATGACACTCTCTGGTCAGATTAGTCTATCCCACTACTAAAACTGATGTTGGGGAGCTCTCATGCCACCTTCTCCATTTACCCTCTGCCTTGGGAATACACATCAGTGTTAAAGGCATTAGCTCAGCATTGGCTCAACAGGCCACCTTGAGAGGCTTCACACTGCACAAGGGTGAGTGGATAATGGCTTTTCTTAAACATCCTACAAGAACTTATACATTTTTAAATGATGCTCTATAACAGTGATATATTATATTATATTTTATATGTATATATAGTTGACCCTTTAACAACATGATTTTCTCTGCCTGGAAACATTTACAAGTATCAATGTTTTCTTTAATAAATACCTGTACTGTTCTCAATCCTTGATTTTAAGTTTTTGGATGCTGAAGACTGAATATATGCATTGATCTATGCCATTTTATACAAGGGACTTTATCCATCCACAGATTTTGGTATTTGTGGGAATCCTGGAATCTTTTCCCTATGAAAACCAAGAGGCAATTAAGTTTTGGAGGAGTTATACATTATACTAGAATTTTCAACTGCACAGATGGCCAATAAACATATGAAAAAAATGCTCAATGTTACAATCATCAGAGAGATGCAAATTAAAACTACAATGAGACTTCACCTTATGCTTGTCAGATGGCTATTATCTACAAATCAAACAAGTGTTAACAAGAAATAGGAGAAAAGAGAACTCTCATGCACTGTTGGTAAATATGCAGATTGGTGCTCCAGTTTCAAAAATAATAGTTTCCTCAAAAACTGCCTTTTGACCCAGCAATCCAACTTCTGAGAATGTATTCTAAGAAGGCTGAAACTAACCTGAAAGTAGATATGCACTGTTATGTTCATTGCTGTGTTATTTGCAATAGCCAAGATCTAGAAACTGCCCAAGTGCCCATCAGTAGATGAATGGTTAAAAAAAAACTGTGGTACATTTACCCAATGGAATGCTACTTGGCTGTAATAAATAAATAAATAAATAAATAAATAAATAAATAAATAAGGAATTCTTACCTTTTGTGACAGCATAAATAGAGTTGGAGATTATTATGCTAAGTGAAATAAACTCATCAGAGAAAGACAAATATCATACAATCTCAATTACACATGGAATCTAATGAACAAAATAAACTGATGAACATAATTGAAACAGCAAGACAAGAAGAACAAAGACAGAGTAGTATGAAAGTGCCTGTAACCAGAATTTAGTCCGTGTCTGGGTATGGAAATTTTGGAAAATAGAGCTGGGCTTTTTTGGGCACTATGAAGACTATGCTAAAGAGGACATGCTTTAGGCCCTGGCCGGTTGGCTCAGTGATAGAGCGTCGGCCTGGCGTGCAGAAGTCCTGGGTTCGATTCCCAGCCATGGCACACAGGAGAAGCGCCCATCAGCTTCTCCACCCCTCCCCCTCTCCTTCCTCTCTGTCTCTCTCTTCCCCTCCCGCAGCTAAGGCTCCATTGGAGCAACGATGGCCCTGGCGCTGGGGATGGCTCTGTGGCCTCTGACTCAGGCGCTAGAGTGGCTCTGGTCGCAACATAGCGATGCCCAGGATGGGCAGAGCATCGCCCCCTGGTAGGTGTGCCAGGTGGATCCCGGTCGGGTGCATGCGGGAGTCTGTCTGACTGTCTCTCCCCCTTTCCAGCTTCAGAAAAATACAAAAAAAAAAAAAGAGGACATGCTTTAGCCTTTGGAGAACTGAGACGCAACTGAATTTAGATAAGGGACATAGATAATAAGAGTAATATTTTAGAGAGGTGGATATATGATTATGATTTTTTTTCTCTTGGGAAGAAATGAGGAGAAGTTTCTCATTACAAAGATACATTGATGATTTTCCTCCAAATGTATAAGAAAACACTTAAAAAATGTGAAGAACTATCAAAGAAGGGATTAAAATGGTAGTGTCAATATAAAACTAATAGGAATGGTGACCAGTTGAGTGTAATTGTTAAGAACATAGGAACAAATTAGATATTTCAGTAAAATTCTTAGTACAAAACAGGTAACTGGTGGTAACATTAATTGAGAACCAAAGCAAGAGGAGAATTGTAATGAAGAAGTAGATTTGATTTGCATAATATGAGTTAGAGGTATTTTTAGCAATTTCGTATATGGACGTGTTTAGAAATTAGCTAGAGATTTAAGCAAAAACAAACAAACCCCCTCCACACACACACAAAATTTCTGCAGAAAACAAAGAAGGAACAGAAAAGTCAAGGAGAGAGATGTATGTGCACAAAAACTGATGAAAAATCATGTTCAAAGGTTGCAGCTAAGTCATATACAAGATAAGTTTATGGAGAGGCTCCACAACATAGTAGTTAGAAAATCATTGGTATCTTTACTTTTTAAATGTAGTCTTAGTTGAATAATGAAGGCAGAGGCTGCTTGCAACAAAAACACCAGAGGAGTAAATTAGGGATGATGAAATGAATTACAAATTTAAGAAATTTGGCAGAAAGAGAAGTTATCACATTTCCTCTCTGCTCTAAATCCCTCCAGTCACTTCCAATTTTACTCCAAATGAAATATGAAGTGCTTATCACAGGCTAGAAGCCTCTGCATCATTTGGTCTTCTGCGAATCCTATGAAATCATCCTTCCTCTCTCCACATGAGCACTTACAGCCATCTTTGTGGTCAATGGGTATCCTGGTTATTCCTCCAACAAACATACAGACCTTTGCCTTGTTTCAGGTCTTTGCAATTCCTGTGATCTCCCCAGTTGTGTGTGTGTGTGTGTGTGTGTGTTTCGTAGCACTGCAATAATTCTGAAATGTCACCATAACAAATAGACTTTTCATAGCCACCTAATTTAACATAGCCTACTCCCCTCCATCACTGACTATCCAGCCCTGCTCTTTCTTCTGAGTACTTATTACAATCTGATATATTGAAAAGGTATTGGTATTTTAATCCTATTTTGGACTTCTTCCAACCTTTTAGAATGTAAGCTACTGTAAAGCAGGCATCTCTGTTTTGTGCAATGTTATATTGTTAATTCCAAGACTAGTATCTGGCATATCCTAGTTGTTCAGTAAATATTGGTTAACTGTATGAATAAAAGCATGGCAGTATAGGGCTAGATTTAGAAAAAGGAGTTGATGTAAATAAAGAATTCTTTCAGTAAGAGGCAGTCGAGAATGGGGCTGGAACTACATGGGTCAATATGAAGGAAGAGATTGAAAATACCTTGTAAATAGGTGATGGAGCCATATTCTCAAAAGGGGTATTCAGAGAACAACTGGGTCAAGGTGAAAGGTCAGAAATAAATCTTAGAAAGGAACAGGAGAATATTTCCATCTGAAATTAAGGGAAAGCAAAGGGATGGAAAGAAAAGAAAGGAAATTGAAAGCCTTGGTTCTTAAACTGTGATGTAGAATTCAGTATTCTGAAACAGGCTAGAAGAAAGGGCAATGCTGAATCTTGAACCAGAGGAGTAAAACTTTGGGCATGCTGCTTAGACGGAAATGAGAAAACATGGAGATCTTCTGGAAGTCAGTTCAGGTCATGATTCTTCCCTCGTCCTTATACTTGTCTTACAAATAGCTTTTTATGAAGTCATGTTTTCAGAACAGATCCATTAGAATTAAATGGATCCATTTAAATTAAAATGTTATTCTACTAAGTTTTCCAGGTTTGGTGTATTATTTGTTCTTGAGATAAGCTAGTATGGAATGTCATGGTATTTTATCTAGTTAGCTAGCTAACTAGCTATCTATCTACATATCTATCTGTCTAGCTGTTTACTGTATATAAATAAAAATGGGCCCTGGCCGGTTGGCTCAGCGGTAGAGCGTCGGCCTAGCGTGCGGAGGACCCGGGTTCGATTCCCGGCCAGGGCACACAGGAGAAGCGCCCATTTGCTTCTCCACCCCTCCGCCGCGCTTTCCTCTCTGTCTCTCTCTTCCCCTCCCGCAGCCAAGGCTCCATTGGAGCAGAGATGGCCCGGGCGCTGGGCATGGCTCTGTGGCCTCTGCCTCAGGCGCTAGAGTGGCTCTGGTCGCAATATGGCGATGCCCAGGATGGGCAGAGCATCGCCCCCTGGGGGGCAGAGCACCGCCCCTGGTGGGCGTGCCGGGTGGATCCCGGTCGGGCATATGCGGGAGTCTGTCTGACTGTCTCTCCCTGTTTCCAGCTTCAGAAAAATGAAAAAAAAAATAAAAAAATAAAAAAAAAAATAAAATAAAAAAATAAAAATGTAAATTTTCATTTGTTCCAAATCTTAATCTCTGAAAGTTCTTCACCAATTGCTTTGAATATTGACGCAACGTTGCATTCAAATACACCCTCTTTTTTATATACCTACTATTATATAGATATAGATGTCACACCTGTGACAGGTAAAAACATGTGTTTTTTTGTTTTGTTTTGTTTTTTTTAAACAGTGCCATCTGTTGGACGTAAAAGCAACACATGCTATACTAAATATTTTTCAATTCCATTTCAATGTTTCTGATTTACAATCCATTTCCATGCAGCCAGACTTGAGGATGCACGGTTGCAAGCACTGCAATCATGTTCTGCAGCTTCAGATCTGCTTTGTTCTCAACAGAATGAATGTAACAGGCTGAGTGGCTGAAAGATGTCAACGAGAAACAGCAGCAGATCAGCATCAAATATGGCTCCGTGCTTAGCAATCACGCAATTACAATTGCCTTGCATTCCGATACAAACCAGCTGATGATTATAGTTTGAGCTGGCATGTTCTCTTTAGCACTATGACTGAACTGTGTCCTTACTGCAAGGCTCTGAAATTTAATGGAGAAATGAAAGGAATGTGTTGCGCTGCCGCAAAAATTAAACTGCCTCAACTTGGAGAACCACCAGAGCCATTAAAAACTTTGCTTGCCGGATATACCGCCAAATCAAAGCATTTCCTATCTAACATCAGGGAATAGAACTCATGCTTCCAAATGATGTCATTTGGTGCAGAAATCACAACAGTTCAATTCATGACAACTTTCAAAGTGAAAGGACAAAGGTGTCATAAAGTCGGTTCCCTGCTTCTGTTTCCGGATGGTCAATATAAATTCCTACAAACATATTTCATCAGTGATGGCAATGATGAATTGAATGCATGCTGCGGAATTTCTATCATCATAAAAAGGTCCATCGTTTCCCAACTGCAAGAGCATCTTCATAAAAAAAAAACAAAAAAAACAATTTAGTGCGGTTCTTCAAAACAGCAATTGACATGATGCCATCTGATACACACAAGATTGTTATTCAAGCTGACAAAATGGCTCTGGAGGACATGTACGAAGATTCAATGCTTCAACTATAGACAAAGTGGCAATTGTTATAGTCGGAGATCAATTCCAACTTAGAGATATTGTTCTTCATTGGAGAAACAATCAATTGAAAAAAGTTGCAGAAACTCATAGATGCTACGATGCCCTGCAATACCCAATCATTTTTTTGGGATGGTGCCAATAAATATCACTTTAACGTTAAGATGATAAATCCAGTCAGTGGTGAAGAAACAAATATGAAATGCAGTGCAATGTACTATTATTCATACGGATTAATGATTCAAGAAAATGAACACAATCACATTTTGAAATGCCATCAATTGTTTCACCAATACATCATAGATATGTATACAAAAATCAAAATAGAACATTTGATATTCATTCATTTGAAACAGACCAAGCTTTGCTCTGAAGAATACATTCATTTGTGAGATATAGTTGTAAATGACGGTAATACAAGTAACGTTGGAAGACTAACGATTTTGCCATCTTCATATACAGGCAGTGCACGTCATATGCATGAGTATGCTCAAGATGCAATTGCGTATGTTCGTCATTATGGGCTTCCAGACCTATTCATTACATTCACATGCAATCCAGCTTGGGACGATATACAACAGCTCTTACTTCCTGGGCAATCGCCGGTGGATAGGCATGACATCATAGCACATGTTTTCAGACAGAAGCTGAAATTGCTGATGGATTTCATGGTAAAACATGAAGTGTTTGGGTCTGTGCACTGTAAAAATTCAGTGAGCAATGTAGCAGAAGCAACAATCTTAACAGGACCTTTCAAAGGTGAAGATGTCCTCATTCCTTGAATTCCTATGATTCCAACAGATATATCATTTCAATTTAAGAGATTGCAATTCCCAATTTAATTGGAGTTTGCAATCACCATCAACAAAGCTCAGGGCCAATCTTTAGAACTGTGTGCTTTAGATCTACACACGGATTGCTTCTCACATGGACAATTATATGTTGCGTGTTCTAGACTCGGCAAACCAGACAGTCTCTATATCTGCACAGACAATGGAACAACAAAGAATATTGTATACCCACAAGCATTGTGAAATTAAACATATTAGAAACGTGCGCTTTCTCTTTTCTTTCTTTTCCATTTAACCAGACTGAGCCACAGCAATGCGTGGCCAGGTACAGCTAGTGTGTGTGTGTGTATATATATATGCAAGAATCAAGATCTATCTTGATAGCAATAGGTTTTTGAAAACTGTAACTTTTAAAAAAGTATAGATAATAAAATCAATTATCATAGGCTGATAGATATAAGCAAAAGTTAAGTTTTTATAGCATATTTCTTCTCACAAAAACATCTCTGAACTTCTAAAATACTTCTATTGTTAAAAATGAAAATAAATGTGAAAGATGAATAAAAACAAGTAAAAGAATTGTTTTTCAATCCACTCTTTCAGTTCAGGGTGGCAGGTGGCAGGAGCCTACCCCAGCAGATCAAGGCACAGGCAGGGTCCATACCTGAATAGTCGTCCTTTCCTCACAGGGAGCACTCACACCCCCACCCACACCCACACCCACACTTAGACTGGGTCAATTTTGACATGCCAATTCACTGCACATTGTTCACATGTATGAGGAAGAAGTACTTGGAGAAAACCCATACAAACATGGGAAGAACATTAAAACCACATGTAGATAGTGGCTTTGGCTGAGAATTGATTTTCTTTTTCTCATCAGTGTTATAACAAAATTATGTTGAATGAAACAACGTTTCTGAAAACCTGCTGCATATAGATATCTGCAGCCAGATGTGTGGATATCTTCCATGTAGAAGATAATATGAGCTGAGTTTGGGTTTTCTGATAATTATAGCGTGGACTTGCAAAAAATTGGTATCTTTCTATCTTGAAGCTGAATTTTCTACTTGAGGCATCACCTGTTCAGAATGATAGGTGCTGTTTAAATTTTAATGGAACAGAGCACAGATTGTGTAAGTCCCTCTATGATTCAGCTGCTTTATTAGATGTTGTCATTTCTTCAAACTGGCATCAGAAATTAAATAAAAACTTTTGTTCTATATATAACATAGTACACACACATGAAAAGGAAATGGAGAATATTCAACAGAGAACATAAAAAATTATCCAGTTACTACCCAGTATGATTGTTTGGTAATTTTTCAATTGTCGTTTTCTTTTCAAACTATCTCTTCCCATATCTGTTCAATTTTTAAGCATTTCAACTAATAATGTATACAGTTCTACAGTCCATTATTTTTATACTTTTTCTCATTAACATATTGTCAAATAATTAAATGCTTTTGACAGTAGCAGAGTTTTGTTATAGCTGCATAATATTCTATTTATAGCATTTTGCTTTTTTTGTTATAAAATCACTACACAACCTTTTCTGCATGAATTCTTCATCTCATAAGTTTTAAAATTCTTTGAAATGTGATTATTGTTTCTGTGAAAGATGACTATTATAACTGCTGCTAAAATTGTTTTTAAACCAATATATCAGACAGAACATAAAATACATATAATTTTATATTTATATATTGATACTGATAGTATATAAAGAGTTGCATTTTGAGTTGTTACATTATCTTACACATCCATATTTATAAACTTTTGTGAATTTACATCCTGTTTTATATTATGCATTTGTTAATCTTAGTAAACAAAAGAAATAAATGTTGTGACTATATGTTCTTAGATACACTAAGTTAAAAATAGCACTAAATTCTATATTTGGATCCTATATTTTATAATTATCATAGAGAACTCTTGGACATTATTATACATTTTGTTACAAAGGTGTATAATATTGTCATCAAATGCAATATTTAGACACAAAAAATTACTTTAAAAAATTTTAACCTACGTAAATTTTTTGTACCACAATATTTCCTGATAGTATTAAGACTGACATTATAAGACTTTTAGAATACACCTTAAAAATGAAATACATTTATGTGAAAGATTGTTTTCCCTGGGCAGAAATATCCTGTTGCATTTCAAGAGCTATTTCTTCTGTTTTTCTTGTTCCAGTAACATAAGTGCTCCTGAGTGAATGGATAATGTTGGTTGAGAGATGAGCATAGAGGAAGATAAATCTCACATGTTTCTATTTGAAATTCATCAATGGCATCTGCTGATGTTCAAGGCAGACTAAGTTGCTTAAAATGCAGAGATTTTGCTGTTCCCACCACAATCGATATCTCACATCTCTCATGCTTTACAGGCTGATTTTACTGTAAATCTCCTGACATTCCTCAGGTGATAAACGGCAGGCTTTCAGGGACCAGACCATTGCAACTAGCATGGCAATTCTATTTCTATGATTAAGATGTATTTAAAATGAAATGGACTGTGTTTCTTATATAGTAGCAAGAAAAGAAAAGAATGATGACCAACATTTTTATCACTTCTGCTGCCAAATTATGGGATTTTGCTAACATACAGGCACCATTTAGTTTTTTTTTCAGTTTGGTTTTTTTTTGGAGTGTGTATGTGTGTGTTTTATTGGAACTTAAAATGCTCTTCTCAGAGTACAGTACTGTTATTAAAATAAAGTCTTTAAAATAGGATACTATTTTTGAATCACTTACCTTCTAACTGAAGGCACATGCAGTTTAGAAAGTTTACTAGTTTTATAATTTTCCTGTGAGGAAATCATTTCAAAGAAAATTTAGGAAATATTAATAAAGTCTTAAATGGTAATGGGTTGCATAATAATTTATATAATATATAATTAATATATTTTTAAATATACAAAGAAAATCAAGAACTTAGACTAAATGAACAAATTCTTTGATTTATAACAAAAAAGTGACAAAATATAATAAAAAATCTGAATTGACAATTAATAAAATACTTAACAAAGATATGTAAGATAATTATAGTGAAAATGTAAAACAGGGGACAGGAATCTATGGCTCGTGAGCCAGATGTGGCTCTTTTGATGGCTGCATATGGCTCACAGACAAATCTTTAATTAAAAAATAATAATGTTAAAAATATAAAACATTCTCATGTATTACAATCCATTCAATTCCTACCACTCATGTTCATGGTTGTGGGTGGCTGGAGCCAATCATAGCTGTCCTCTGGGACAACATCAAATTTTTATTGGATAATGCCTAATGTACACAGGTCATTGTATGGCTCTCACAGAATTACATTTTAAAATATGTGGCGTTCATGACTCTCTCAGCCAAAAAGGTTTCCGACCCCTACTGTAAAACATTGTTGACATGATTTAAATAAGATCCAAATAAATTATAAATATTGAATTCATTGTTAAAAGCTTTCTTATTAAGATATTTCCAGTCCCAAATAAGTTGATTACTGATTTTTATTAAACATTCAAAGAATTGTATATAAAAATTGTCAGAAAGGAGAAGGAAACATTTTCTAACTTATTTTACCAAGCCAAATAACAAAACCTAAAAAAGGCATTACAAAAAATAATCACAGATTATTATATTTCATAAATGTATATGCAGCAATCATTAACAAAATGCTAGCAAATTAAATTTAAAATATAAAAATGTTTTAAAAGATAGATTATAACTATGTGGATTTGTCTCAGGAATACAAATTTAATAGGCAAAATCAATCATTGTAATTTACTATATCAGAATAAAAAACAAAAAACATGATTCTTTAATAAGAAGCAGAAAAAGGGTTTGTCAACATTCTAAAGTTCTTCATGAGAAAAGCTAAAAATCTTCAGTTAACAGTACAATTAATGTTGATTGTGATAGCTAATTTTGTGTCAATTTGGCTGGGCCACAGGGTGCACAGACATTTGATAAAATACTATTTTGTCTATTTTTATGACAGTGTTTTTGGATGAGATTAACATTTAACTGATTGATTTGAGTAGTTGATTGCCCATCATAATCTGGAGGACTTTATCCAATAATTTGAAGGCCTGAATAGAAAAAAAAAAGATCAGCTACTTCTGAGAAAGTGAGAATTCTCCAGTAGATCATATTCAAACTTTATCTGTAATATTGACTTTTCTTGGTTCTATAGAAGATAACATTTTGACTAAAATTAGAACATTAGTTCTCTTGAATCTCCAGTTTATTGACTTTCAGATTGGAAATGAACCACTGAGTTTCCTTAATCTCCAGTATGCAAGCCTACCATGCAGAATTTGTACTTGCCAGTATTCTTCATATTCAATTTAGTCAATTTCTTTTGATAAATCTTTTTATACACATAAACACACACACACACACACACACACACACACACACACCCCCTCTTGGTTCTTTTTCTCTAAAGTACTCTGATTAATACAGTGATAAATTTAATGTTTTTTCCATGAGATTAAGAAGGCAAGAATAAATGCTGTCATTACTTTTTTCAATATTGGGATTCTAGTCATTTCAATAACATAAGAAAACAAATTAATAAAAATTCAAAAGAAAGAATAATGGCAGCATGAGAGATATCCCTGATCCCTTTTTTTGAAAGTTCAACAAATGGAACATCTATAATGTAATGAAGCAACCATAACTGGGCAACTGGGCTCAAAGTCTTTTCTGAAAGATTTGCTCACCAAATGGATTAAAACTAGGAAAGGTTGAGAAGGGGGATAGAAGATAAAATGCATTTTCGGTAGACTTTGAAAAAGATTGAGGCTCAGACTGACTGGGATTTTGTCTGCAGGGGATCTGGAGAGGGGAGAGGCCCAAATTGTATGGGTTTTTCTCTCTCAGGGCTCCAGTGAGGGGAGAAGCACGGAGTGACTGAGTCTCTTTCTGCAAGAGAAGCTGTGAGACTGAGAGGCAGAGAGGCAGATACTAAACCAAATGGTGATGGAATGAAGGGTCATGGCCAGTATTCCGTGGTGTTCCAGCAGCCCGCACTCAACACAGAGGCAGAGGCAGAGAAGAACAAGTGCAACTCCCCCAGCTTCCCAGATCCTGATTCTCTTACCTTGCTGGATACAGACAGTGGCAGAGACATACCTCACAGCTAGTTTTCCAAAACCACTTTCACTCCTAAAGAACAGAGGTGCTTTGTGTCTGAGCTCCTGGTCTATTGAGATGTGGGGAGGAGCAACCAGAGGCTTTACTTCACTATTGCTAAAGCCGTAAAGCCCTCACAACACACCCCACCTACCAACATGACTGCAGCACCATCAGGCGTCCCCAAACTATGGCCCTCAGGCTGCAATGCGGCCCCCTGAGGTCATTTATCCAGCTCCCGCCGCACTTCCAGAAGGGGCACCTCTTTCATTGGTGGTCAATGAGAGGAGCACTGTATGTGGTGGCCCTTCAATAGTCTGAGGGACAGTGAACTGGCTCCCTGTGTAAAAAGTTTGGCGACCCCTGACATTGCAACATCTTAATGGAAGTGAGACCAGAAATTTCACAGAGCTAAAACTTTTAATGCAATGCCACATACTGGAAAAGGAGAAATACCTATCAAACAGGAAACATTTTTGTCAATACATTTTCTTTAATTTTTATATTGTTTATTATTTTTAGTGTATGTTTTGTTGGCTTTTGATTTTTTTGTTTTTACTCTTTTTTTAAATTTTCTATTCTACCTGTCATTATTTTTAAAATATTTATATTTTTGTTAAATTTTTTGTTTCTATTTTTTAGTTGATTTTTCTTAGAGTTATTAACAACACCACTCTTAAATGCCATCAAGGAAGAAGACATTAAATACTATGGCTACACAAGACAAAGATGTAGTTCAGAAAGAAAATGAAAATTCTCCAGATAATACACTTAATCACATGGAAATCCTGGAGTTAAATGATAGAGAGTTCAAAATTGAAGTTCTGAAAATATACAATGTGATGCAAGAAAATACTGATAGGCAATTTAATGAGCTCAAAAACAGATTAATGAATAAAGTAAGTACTGCACTAAGAAAATTAAAACTTTAGAAAAGAACCATAGAGATGAAGAACTCAATTTATAAATTGAAAAATTAGATAGTAGGTTTAGCTAATAGAAAAAGCCAGATAGAGTAGCAAATCAGTGACATTGAAGACAGGCAACTAGAGATGCTACAGAAAAAAGAGAGAGATTCATGAATTAAAAATAAATGATAGAGCTCTACAAGAATTGTCTGACTCCATCAGAAAGAGCAAAATTAGAATAATGGATATATCAGAAGAAGAGAGTCAAAAAGAAATAAAGAGCCTATTCAAAGAAATAGTTGATGAGAACTTTTCAAGCCTATGGAAAGAGTTATATCCTTGGATGTAAGAAGCAAACAGAATGCCAAGCTACCTCAACCCAAATTGACATTCTCCAAGGCATATCTTAATAAAATTGTCAAAAGTCAATGACAAAAAAAGAATTCTCAGGGCAACTAGAGGAAAGAAGAATTTAGCATATATATATATAAAGGCCCATCTGGTTATTATCAACTTCTCAGCAGAAATTCTCCAAACCAGAAGAGAGTGGACCTAAAACTTCAAAGTACTGAAAGATAGGAATTACCAGCCAAGAATACTATACCCATCAATGTTATCCTTCAGATATGAAAGAGAAATAAATACTTTAGCAGATATACAGAAGCTGAGGAAATTTATCACCAAAAAACTTCCACTGTAAAAATACTCAAAGGGGTTATTCAACCAGATACACAGAACAAGACATATCAAAACTACGAGTAAAAGCTCCAACAACATTACAATAAAAACAAGGATATACTTTGACAATAGCATAAAAGGAGAGATAATAAAAATATGCAGAAGCAAAGGAGGTTGAAGTGCAGAAGCACTCATAGGACAAGAAACTCTTATACATATAAAATTTTTTCTCTAAATAACTTAATGGTAACCACCCATGAACAAGCCACTACTGAAACACATAGCTTAAAAAAAGAAGAAATAGGAAAATAAGGTATGAAATACCACCAAATAAAAACAACCGATAATAACACAAAAGAGAAGAACTTTAAGTGAGACACAGAGCTACCAGAAAAGAAAACATAAAATGACTATAGGAAATGCTCACATGTCAATAATTACCCTAAAAATAAATGGACTGAACTCACCAATAAAGAAGCACAGAGTAGCAAATTAGATCAAAACACATAATTCAACCATATGCTGTCTTCAAGAGACGCATCTAAGGTGCAAGAACAAAAGTAGACTCAAAGTGAAAAGTTGGAAAACAATTCTCTAAGCAAAGAACACCCAAAGAAAAGCAAAAGGAGCTATACTAATATCTTACAATGCTGACTTCAAGACAACAAAGGTAACAAAAGACAAAGATGGACATTTCTTAATGATAAAGGGGACATTGAATCAGGAAGACATAACACATCTTAATATATAAGGTCTACTGGAAAGTTCTGTCCTTTTTTGGAATAAAACAAAATACAAATTTTTCTTACTGTCAATAAACTTTATTAAATAATATAATTGCCATTATTATTAATGATTTCTTGCCAGCGTGAGAGCAAATTATATATCCCATTTTTGAAAAATGTTTTATCTTTTGATGCGAAAAATTGAACTAGTGCTTGTTTGATATCTTCTTCATTTGTTTGATATTTTCTTCATTTTTGAATTATTTTCCCTTCAAAAAATTTTGTAAGGACAAAAACAAGTGATAGTCAGAGGGTGCTAAGTCCGGGGAATATGGTGGATGCAACAGACATGCTTCTATAGCATTTCTTCCTTGTTGAAATTTGTAAAAATTACAGTGGTGTAAATGAACTTTATCAGTAGCCATGGGTACACTATCGCTTCACACATAAAACTAACGTGAATCAACTTTGTTTTAGTTAATTTGCTACGTCAGTATGTATACATTAAGCAATAAAAATAGAGAAGCACACATGCGCCAAATAAACATGTGCTTACGTGTCGAAACTTGTGATAGAAACGGACAGAACTTTTCAGTAGACCATATATATGCACTGAATCAGAGACGACCAAAATATATGACACTTATTAACTTATCTAAATTAGAAACAGACAAAAATATAATCTACTTGGAAATTTCAACACACCATTGACAGCTTTTGATAGATCATTGAAACAGAAAATAAATATGAAATATAGAGCTTAAATGACACACTATACCAAATGGACATAATAGTCATTTACAAGACACTTTATCCCAGAACACCAGATTATTTATTCTTTTCAAGTGTTCATGGAACATTCTCAAGGATAGACCATATGTTGGGCCACAAAACTAACTTAAACAAATTCCAAATGACTGAAATTATACCAAGAATATTTTTTTTATCATAAGGCTTAGAAATTATAATGCAAGTGAAAAAAGAAAGTAAAGAAATCCAGAAAAATGTGGAAATTAAAAAATATACTTCTTAAAAATGTGTCAAAGAAGAAATAAAAGTAGAAATCAAAAGATGTATACAGACAAATGAGAATGAAAACCCAAAAAAATCAAAATTTGGGGGATGCTGCAAAAGCATTAATTAGAGGAAAGCTGATATCATAGCAGGCTTATATCAAGAAACAAAAGAGATCCTAAATAAATAACCCAAAAGTCAGATCTTAAAGAACTAGAAAAAAAAGAACAGAAGCAACCCAAATTCAACAGAGGAAAGAAAATAATAAGCATTAAAGCAGAACTAAATGAATGGAGAACAAAAAATACTATAGAAACAATTAATACAACAAAGAGTTGGTTCTTTGAAAAGATCAATAAAATTGAACAACCCTTGGGTAGACTCACTAAGGAAAAAAGAGAAATGGCTCATATACAAAATTTGAAATAAGAGAAGAAAAATTACCACAGACATAGATATATGAAAGACCGTGCTGGAATACTATGAAAGACTATATGCCACCAAATTTAACAATCTGAAAGAAATGAATATGTTGCTAGAACTGTATAATCTGCCTAGACTGAGTCATGAAAACATGGAAAATCTAAAGAGACCAATAAGATGAAAGAAATAGAAATAACTATCAAAAACCTTCCCAAAAATAAAAGTCCAGGACCAGATAGCTACATAGGTGAATTCTACCAAAAATAGCCCTGACACCAAAACCTGGCAAGAACAACACACAAAAAAGAAAACTACATAGCAATATCTCTAATGAATGCAGATGCAAAAATCCTAAACAAAATACTTGCAAATCAAATAGAATAAAAATGTTTAAAAAATAATACATTATAATAAAGTGGGATTTATTCCTGGAGAATGAGCATGGTTCAACATACGTAAATAGATCAAGGTAATACACCACACCAACAAAACAAAGAGTAAAAATCATATGATCCTATCAATAGATGTAGAAAAGAGCTTGGATAAGATACAACATCTATTTCGGTTTAAACCACTCAATGAAATAGGTATAGAAGGAAAGTACCTCAACAACATACATATAAGGCCTTATATGACAAAACATCAGTTAATATCATATTAAACGGTGAAAAACTGAAAGCTTTCTCTCTAAAATCAGGAACAAGACAAGGTTGCTCAATCTCTCTACTCTTATTCAACATAGTTCAGAAAATTTTAGCCAAAGCAATTACTCAAGAGAAAAAGAAAAAAGGCATTCATATTGGGAATGAAGTAGTAAAGATACTTTTTACAGATGACATAATCCTGTGTATGGAAACCCCCAAAGACTCCACTGAAAAACTTTTAGAAACAATAAACCAATACAGTAAAGTCAAAGGATATAAAATTAATTACAAAAGTCTACAGTACAGCTTTTCTATATGTCAACAATAAAACTTCAGAAAATTCTAACTGAAAAAAATTCTTATATAATTATAAAAAAAATAAAAAACCTAAGAAAAAATGTAACAAATTATGGGAAGGACCTATTACTGAAACTATAAAGCATTATTGAAAGATATTGAAAAAGACAAAATGAAATGGAAAAATATTTCATGTTCATGAACTGGAAGAATCAACATAGTTAAAATGGCCATATTACCCAAAACAATCTACACATTTAATACAATCCCTACTAAAATCCCAATGTTATTTTTTGAAGAAATATAAATAGAAGAAAAAATCAAAAATTTTTTCTATTTGGGTTTATATGGAACCATAAAAATGCCCAAATATCCATAGCAATACTAAGGAAAAAATGAAGTCAAAGGTAATTCACTACCTGAATTCAAATTATACTATAGAACCATAATAACCAAAACAGCATGATATTGGCAGGAAACCAGACATACAGACCAATGGAACAGAATTGAGAGTCCAAAAATAAAACCACATATATATGGACATATAATCTTCAAAAAAGGAGCAAAAATCACACAATGCAGAAAAGAAAATCTCGTCAGTAAATAGTGCTGGAGAAATCAGAAAGCCATGTACAAAAGAATTAAACTTTGTCTTTATGCACAAAAATTAATTTAAAATGGATCAAAGACCTAAATATAAGATCTGAAACAATAAATTACATAGAAGAAAACATAGGTACTAAACTTATGAATCTTTGTTGTAGAGAATAATTTGTAAATTTTGAGCCTAAAGGCAAGGAAGTTAAGGCAACAATAAATAAATAGGTGCAAAAAGCTTCTGCACACCCAAAAAATAAAATAAAATAAAATAAAAAATGACAACAACAAAAAAAGGCAGCCAATCAAATGAGAGATGACAGCTTCAATAAGGGGTTAATATCCAAAATATATAAAGAACTCATAAAGCTCAGTAACAAACAGCAAACTATCCAATTAGAAAATGGGGAGAAGACATGAACAGACACTTCTCCCAAGAAGACATAAAATGGCCAACAGGTAAATGAGAAAATATTCAGCTTCACTAGCTATTAGGGAAATGCAAATCAAAACAACAATTTGATACCACCTCACACCTGTTAGATTGGCTGTTATCAACAAAACAGGTAGTAATAAGCATTGGGGAGGCTGTGGAAAAAAAGGAAGCCTCATTCACTGCTGGTGGGAATGTAAACTGGTACAACCATTATAGAAGAAATTATGGTGGTTCCTCAAAAAATTAGAAAAAGAACTACCATATGACTCTACAATCCTTCTACTGGGTATCTACCCATAAAACACATGTACCCCCATGATCATCGCAGCATTGTTCACAGTGGCCAAGACATGGAAACAACCAAAGTATCCCTCCATAGAGGATTAGATGAAGAAGATATGGTGCATGTATACAATGAAATGCTACTTGGCCATTGAGATGATGATGTACTGCCATTTACGACAACATGGCTGAACCTTGAAAACATTATACTGAGTGAAATAAGTAAATCATAGGTGGTATATAAAAATGAGTCTCAGCCCTGGCCGGTTGGCTCAGTGGTAGAGTGTCGGCCTGGCATGCAGAAGTCCCAGGTTCGATTCCTGGCCAGGGCACACAGGAGAAGCGCCCATCTGCTTCTCCACCCCTCCCCCTCTCCTTCCTCTCTGTCTCTCTCTTCCCCTCCCTCAGCGAGGCTCCATTGGAGCAAAGATGGCCCGGGCGCTGGGGATGGCTCCTTGGCCTCTGCGTCAGGCGCTAGAGTGGCTCTGGTCGCAACAGAGCGACGCCCCGGAGGGGCAGAGCATCGCCCCCTGTTGGGCAGAGCATCGCCCCCTGGTGGGCATGCCGGGTGGATCCCAGTCGGGCGCATGTGGGAGTCTGTCTGACTATCTCTCCCGGTTTCCAGCTTCAGAAAAAAAAAAAAAAAAAAAAGTCTCATGGACAAAGATAAAAGTGAAGTGGTTATGGGGGAGAAGAGATTGTAGGGGACGGAGTGTAGGGAGGGGTATATAGAGAAACAAATATACAGGGACAGAAAATGATTTGTCATTGAGTGATGTTAGACAACATAATCAACAGTTCAAATACTATAGAAATGTTTACCTGAAACCAATGTACTCTTACTGTTTAATGTAACCCTGTGAAATTTAATTTTCTAAATAAAAATTTAAAAACAAAATCAAAAGAAACAAACTTCATCTTTTCAGAAATGGTAGGATTGTTTTCACAGAAAATTATAAGAACCATACAATACAACAGAACAAATAAGTGAATATATCAAGGTTGCAAGACAAAGGGCATTGATATCTATCATAGTTAGATATTAGCAACAAAATACTGGAAAATAAAATCTTCAGTAGCGTCAAAAAACATAAAAGATAAATTTAATAAAAATTGTGCAAGGCATTTCCTAAAATTTACAAATGTCTGTGGAGGAAATTACAGAAGATATCTTTAAATGAAAATACACAAGATTGATACATTGGATGACTAAATATTGTTAAGATAAAAATGCTCCCCTAATTGCAATCTCAGTCATATTCTTAGGATATTATTTTTCACAGAAATTGTCAAAGTGATAGAAAATTGTGTATGGAAATGCAAATGACCTAGAATGGCCAAAGTATTTTCAGAAAGAAGACCTATATTGTGGAAAAACATAACCTTAAAATTTATTTTCTAAATTTTTTTGTAATCAATATAGTTTTGGTATTGATGAAATAATAGACATTATAGATGAAAGAAACAGTAGAATATCCAGAAATAGAACCCTACATATCATATATACGTATTATAATGTTTTTTGACAAAATATCTAAACAATTCAACAAGTAAGGAAAGCACTTGAAACAAATAGCTAAAATAGGAAAAAAGTGAACATTAACTTTACCTCACACTATATATTAAAATTTGCTCTAAATCAAACACTTAAGTAAAAAAAGCTAGAATTATAAAATGCCTAAAGAAACATAAAACTAAAATTATGTCACTGCAAAGTAGGCAAAGATTGCTTAGACAGAACACAATATATAAAAGAAAAAAAGAATGAATTAAACTTTCTCAAAATTGATAAATGTTTTATTTCAGAATACAGTATTAAGACATCAAAAAGTCTAACCAAAAGTGTCAGAAAATATTCATAATACATTTACCTTATAAACAATTTCTAGTCATAAAATATTAATATTTATAACGACAATATACAAAGAACAATTACAAAAATAAATGAAAGAATTAAATCAATATTATGAAAGAAAATATTAAATGGTCAATAAGCACATACAGCTACTTTATGATCTAGTCATTTCAATCCTAGATATTTACCCACTAGAAATTAAAATATTTACCAAAATGTTTGCACATGAATGTATATAGCAACTTTATTTAAAATAGCTAAAACCTGGGAAACACCAAATGTCAATTCAGAGGTGAATGGGGAAAAAAGTTTCATTTCTCTAATGGGATAGTTCTCATCAATAAAAAAAGCAAACTACTGATGTATACAACATGGGTGATATGAAACTCATTTTTCTGCATAAAAAAAAGTCAGAGAAACTAATATATATTGTAAGAGTCCACTTACTTAAAGTTTTTGGAAATGCAAATTAATGGATTATGACCAAAAGTAGATCAAAGGTCACACATGGCTGAGGAGCAAAGGAAGGATGGACTGTAAAGAAGGTATGAGAATGTTTTGGCCGTAATAGAAATATTCTGCATCTTGTTTGTAGGGGTGGATCACAGGTGTATATGTCTAACATGCTTTTTAATGTACTTTATATGATGCAGTTGTATGAAAATTATAATAGAAGCAATGTTAAAAACGGAAGCAGGTAAATTGTCAAATAAAGTATGATACGGTAAGTCCAAAGGACTAAATGTTGATGTAACTATGAAAATGATTTTTCCTGACCTGTGGCGGCACAGTGGACAAAGCGTTGACCTGGAATGACACCACTTCAAATCCCTGGGCTTGCCCAGTCAAGGTACGTAGGAGAAGCAGCTACTATGAACCGATGCTTCCTGCTCCTTAGCCCCATTTCTCTCTCTTTTCCCTCTCACTCTAAAATCAATAAAAAATATATTTTAAAAAATGATTTTAAAATGTAGTTAGTTACATGTTTGCAATTGCTATAAAATGAATGACTTGACTCACCGGTTTATTCAGAAAGATAAAAAACTATGTAAATGTGCACATGTAAAATAAATGAAACTGAAAGAACATATAAGGTATCTTTCAGGGTATTTTGCTCTTACTTTTTGTAAATTCCAAACACTTTCTGTATAAGAGAAATCTGTCCCTTTTGTTAAAAAAACTTTTTAAAAATGATGATGATGTAACAGAGGCAGTCGGACGGGCAAAGATCCAGGGAATTTCCATAACCCGTTCTCTTAACTGCGTTCTGTTTTTTCTGAAGAGACTCCTCTAACAAGTTTTCTGCCTTGCTTCTTGGAAGTCCGATGAGTAAGTTTGTGAGACAATCAGTAACTTAGTCATCACTCGCTAATATAAGAGCATTTGAAGCTGTGTTTTAAAAAGAAAAAAAAAAGTGGCAAAATACACAACAATAGCAGTATGCACTGATGAGAAAGTCAAGTACAGAGCAATGCTATTGTTTGGTCATCACACCAATTAATATAACCAAGAGTGTAATTTTCCAGTGGAAATAAATAAAAGATGATGTCGTACACTAAAAGGTATTTGCACTTCAATTTGCTCTGTATGTATAATTTTTAGAGTCACAAAAGAGGGTATAAATCTTGGGTCAAATAACTTATTTTGCTGGTTAAAATGATAAAAACAACAGAGACTTGTTTATGATTATACAGAAAGTTGGGGCAAAAATAAAACAAATGTTTCTCAGAACTAGGCTGTTTTTATTAAATCATAGGTTTCATTCATCTCTGGAATCTTACAATATTAATTTTAAGTAAATGTTTGTGTTTTTCTTTACTGAAAAAATCTGGGAGAGTACCATTTTTTTTCATTCTTTATTTACATATCTTTTAATTCCTGAATTACAGAAAACAAACCAAATTATTGTATTTTCATGAGATTACCAAGGTTATATATACATTAAAATAAATCCTTTTTTTATAGTTCCCATTCAAATTAACTGTATTGTTGTAAAATCACATCTAAAGTATATAACCTGGCCTGACCTGTGGTGGCGCAGTGGGATAAAGCGTCAACCTGGAACACTGAGGTCGCCGGTTCGAAACCTTGGGCTTGCCTGGTCAAGGCACATATGGGAGTTGATGCTTCCTGCTCCTCCCCCTTCTCTCTCTCTCTCTCTCTCTCTCTCTCTCTCCCCTCTCTCTAAAAATCAATAAATAAAATATTTTAAAAATAAAAATAAAAAAATAAAGTATATAACCTGGCTCCCATATCATGATAATGTACTCAAATAAATTGGGTTTGTAAAATGTGATAGAGAAAAAAGTCATTTTTAATTTTAGCCTCTATATTTCTCAGTCTTTTCTTTCTAGTGGTATTATATTAGGTCATAATATGACAAAAATAATTATTTCTCTTTGATATTCACTATTGAAAAAATAATCTCAAGAGCTTTTGTGTATTTTCACATGTGCTTTAACTAAAATAGTTTGGTGTCGACATTCTAATCATTACATTCAAGTGGTTGTCATCATTTCCTTAACCAAACGTGTTGATTTTAAATCTCCTTGGAGTTCATGTCATTGTATGAAATTACCCCATTTACCCTGGTTAGCATGAACTAGCACGTTCTGATTGGACAAAAGTTTTCTTTCTCCAACTAAATAGAATGCTAATGTTTTCACAATATTTTAGATATCTTTTGTAAACAGTAGGAACTCTACAGACAAGTTATAGCTGATGCGCTCTCTTCATGACATTACAGCAAATGTTTCACTGTGGTCATAAGTCTGAAATTAAATGTTGCTATTGTAAGAGACAGATAATTTTAGAGATTACAGGGTTTATACACAGTAGGTGGTCCTAAATATTTAATTCCATAATACATGTTCTAACATTTTCTTGCTATTAAGGTTTTTTTTCTCTCTCTCTCTAATTGAAGCAACACTGCAAACTAAATATTAAAATTGCTATTTATGGGTCCTTCCATGAAAATTGGTAAGTGAAATATTTAAATTATGCAGTTTTCTCAGGGAGCTTTTTCACTTAAGAAAATTCTGACATTCGAATTTCTGTAGAAATAGTTTTGGTGGAGTATATCTGACATACTGGCTCTCTCCCCAAAACCATAGATATACTCTCTTTTAAATTTCCAAATTAATGTATTTCATATGACATATTTCTTATCCAGTTTAGCTGATTTAAAGAACCAGTAAGAAATATAGATCAATAATATAATTTCAAACAGCAAATTAATTTATTTAACTAATCAGCATATTTTCTTATCTATCTTTAGTTGATATTTTTTGTACTGAAATTTAAAAATATTGAATATCTGGAATTTTAAAACACATAAATTTAAATGTGGTTGTTTATAATTAAGTTATTGTTTTTAGAAAATAACCTAAAAGCCACTAAGACATTAAAACAGGTGTGTGTGTGTGAGTGTATGTGTGTCTATACTCATTAAATTTTATACTATTCCATTGCTTTTTACTTTCACTTTATTTTCATTTATCATCTTTCCCCTTCCCTCCTTCCCTCCTTCTTTCCTTCCTTCCTTCCTTCCTTCCTTCCTTCCTTCCTTCCTTCCTTCCTTCCTTCCTTCCTTCTTTCCTTCCTCCCTCCCTCCCTCCCTCCGTCCCTCCCTTCCATCCTTTCTTTCTTCCTTTCTTTCTTTCTGGTTTGCATCAAAGCCATATACAGGATCATTAAGCATTATGAAACATTACTTCATATGAATTACAAATAAAGTGTACCTACCAATTTCTACTGTTATCTAATTAGTTCTAAAGAAGCCATGCCTTCTACATGTCTTGAGCTTAAATACTTTCTCTCATCTTCACATTTTGTTCTAGTTGCTGTCTATTATCGCTCAATTACCTAAGCCAGCCTTTGTCTGGAAGTCGTTCATTAACAAGCAGTGAAACAGATTTCAACATGATGAGGCATCTTCCCCAAATATGCAAAGCTGTAGTTTTCCAGCTGTTAAGTAAGAAAGTTCAGATAAAAAAAAAATTCTTAGAAAGACCTCTTAAAAAGGGACTAATAATAAGATTGTGCAGGAATTTCTAAATATTTAATAAATGCCCATTCGCAGAGTAGAATGCCAGAAAGGGGTGTCTTTATCTAATACTTTGAATCATTGTTCCTATCGTTGACCATTATGTTTACCCTATTTCTAAAATAACTTATTGCTTTTTAGAGAGTTTGTTATTGAGCAAAAATATATACTTACTAGAACTTACGTTGGTTGTTAAAATGATTTGGGAATGTTAAGAATTTCTATACCTATAATTTACAACGGCATTTTTCTTTTTCCTTTTTAATTTTGTTGCTTATTATACTGCAATATAACATTAAGTATATTTCAAGACTCCTATGGTCTAAGCTTTCTTTGAAGAATTCCTCAGTGTAGTAGGTCTTACTGAAACATCATTCACTGAATTAATTCTAGGACTTCAGTGCTCCCTCCGTAAAGCAAAAAAGCATGGAGGGGATAAAAACTTATTTTTTCCAAGTTGGAAAACTTCTCAATAATACTCAGAAACTACATAAAATAGACTGACTTTTATTTTTAGTCCTACCAGGAAGCTTTTGTTCACCCAAAAGTAACCTCATTTATTCTTAAATTCTTGTATAACTACATAAATATAAAGACAGAGGGACTAGGTTTTTATTTTAAACTCCAAAATCATGCTTTCAAATTTCTCTCTAGGTTCTTTTTTTTATAGACTTATAATTCATAAAAAATTCAAGTGATTACAAAAGGCTATTATAATTGTCAATTGACGATGAAACAAGTTAAACAAACAGAACACTATATACTAGGTATGAACTGACACATGAGGAAAAGATCAAAATGGAGTGACTTGAGTAGCATTATCTTTTTCTATATATACTTGTCCTGGGAGTAAGGACTTTATCTCACAGCTGCTGACCAGGCTCTCCCTATAAATCAGATGCTACATTCGTTCTATTCCACACTGAGTTATTTTGAAACTTAAAACAAAGTATTGCTAGTTTGCTAAATATTGATCCCACTAAAAATAAAGGTCACTTACATGTGGTATAATTCATAAAAAATAGAAATTAAATTTTGTGAACATTAAACAGCATTTTTAGAAGAAGTTCAAAATTGAATTGCTTTCTTCTGCAGTATTTTAAATATTCATAAATAATAACATTACTTATGGAAGCATGACATCTAGAGCTCTCTGTGAAGTTTGATTTTCGGAGAGTTTAAAGGTATAAGAATGCCCTTCCTTTTTTGGGGGGGGAGACACACCAAATAAAACATTCCATTTTGAGGATGTTAAAATTTCACAAAGTAAAAGTAAAGAGAGTAATTTTAAAGATTGAAAATAGTTGCATTCTTTTGTTAAAATATCTTTAAAATTTTTCTATATAAAATAAATTCACCATAAATGATAAATTAATGTAACAATTATTAAATAAATTTAGTAGATATGCAGACTCTTTTTGCTATTTTTTAATTGGTTCCCTTAAAATTATTTTTTTGAATCTCCCTCTGTAAGGTCAATAGTTCAATTAAACAGCCCTTCATATTATCTAGCCAACCTATGTGTCTTTGTTTTTAAAGGTGTAGGGATATAAGATCACTAGTTTAATTTTTCTATCAAAACACAATAAATCTTCATTTAAGTACAAGAGACTAAGTCTTACTAACACACTGCTGTGTAACTTCTTCTGCCTACATTTCTGGGCAATGTTAAACTGTTTGAAAGGGTAAATTACAGTAAAAGAAAGTTAGTAGGTTGAGTGTTGAAGCTTGACCTAAAATAAATACCAAAACTGGGACAAAAAAGAACAGAAAAAAAATCCTGAAATATATTATAATGAATGTGAATTACATTTTCATTAATTCAGCAAATATTGATTGTGAACATATTATGTATTAGGTACTGTTCTAGATGCTAGGAAGACAGCAGTGAACAAAATAGACCAAAATCTCTATCCTCCTGGACTTTCCATTTTACTTGCTCAATTTCATAATATTTTGAATGCAGTCATCTTTTCACAGAGTCAAACACTGGTAACAGGTGGTCTGTAGGCCATTACCATCAATAGGTAGTCTTGTGTTTCTAATAATACAATATTGTGGGCTTCAGCAGGCTCATCATAATATATGTATAGTGTTCCTTAGGTTTAATAGGTAACTTCTTCACTGAGGTGACTCCAGCAACCCACCAAATAGAAGATTCTTAAACAAGAACATTGTAATGGACGTTATGCAAACTTGTACTCTGAAGGATATTTAAAAATAAGTAATTCAAGTTCTTACAATAAAGACAGAAAATAGTTTTTTCCAAGTCAGGCATAGTCTCTTCCAAAGGAAAAGCTCATTTCTACAAGATCTTTCTATACTTATTCAAGGAGTAAATCACGTCACTTTGAAAACCATGCTGGGGTCAATTTCTTTTACTCGTGGGAGCTAGGTACATTCCACAGGAACATCAGGTATATTGCTTCCCCACAAAAGTTTCAGACATTTGGCTTATTCATTTTTATTTTGATCCCTTCTCAAAGTTTTATGCCTTAAAATTTAAAGTGCTAAGACTAGATCATTTAGTTTTTGCTGTAGTTGTCGCTCTCTGCAAATGCTTTTACCATAAATACCCTGTCTCCTCTCTGCCACGCACTAAAAGGACTTCTTAGGCAATGACTATTCATTTTGGAGACCCTGTTTATTTCATTGACAGTTTTATTATATTTCCTTACTTTTTCCAGTCAATTTTACTAAATCATATATTTTCTAAAAAATATCTGTAATACATTGTAAATCTTACTTTTATGGCATTCTCATTAAATATTTTAATAAAAAATTTATGAAGAGAAACTCTAAGAAGGAGAATTATAAAGAATAAGTTGTGTCACTTATCTCAACACTTTCTAATGAAATAAGTAGATTTATCTGGACCGTTAATCAAAGGTGACACTTTCTTGTCTTGATTCCCCAGGGCTCTGATGAACTCATCACAGCATCTAGATAAGGTAAGGAAAAGAATGTTATGTGATCAGCTAAAACTCACACATAGGCATCTACAACCATTCTTAATTACTACCAATCAGGAAACTAATTAGATTTAACCTAAAAATAAAGTTGTGCTAACTCCTGTGGAGACCTCTGGGCTTTATGTCAGTAAGCTGATCTAAACACCTGAATCTTCAGCAGTAGTGGCTGCTGCCTCTGCAGAGCCCTCTAGTGGAATTTATGGTCTATAACAGTTTTCTAATCCAGGGCCTTCACAATAAAAAAAATTCCTCATGAAATCGAGTAAACTGCTATGTGACCTTATTCTTTTATGTGTTCAGATGTGGCAACTAACTCCAACAAACAGACTTTGTTTATGTGAACTTGACTTGTAACTTTATTGCAGCGTTTGTACTCCAACGTGATTTGGAAAAGGTCCAAGTTTTCACTCATGCAAGTGTTTCAAAAAATAATTATTGAATATTTGAGCCTAAACTGACTGAATAATATAAATTGTGCAAAGTCAACACATTTAAAATAATAATGATACAACCTGCACATTTTGAATCTTTTCATGGCCATATTTAAGAATTGGAAAAGGGTATAATATTTTTCTAGAAAAAAAATTATCCTTATATTTATAATTACTTAAAAATGTCTTAGGTACAAACTCTCTTACCTTGATTTATCTTTTTTTTTTCCAGTTACCTCTTGAGTTTCAATCACCTCAGTAAAATATGTATTTTTTTTATTTGAGGAAATATATTAGGGTGTATAAAAATCTAGAGTTCGAAATAGAAGTAGCTTCCATTTTAACTTGGGAAATACTGCATGGGTTAAGATGATTGACATTAAGATGTGGATAACCTGCCACATTTTAAATTATTTATCATTATTTAACCACTGTATTGACGTGACATAATAGGGATCACTGACCCATAGCACAGTCTAGGAGACAAATTGGAAAAGCAGGTGAGGTTATTTGGGCATTGTGGAAACCAGAGCATCCGTGAAAAATCACAAATGTTTGACACTGTTGAATATAAGATCTCTATGACTTAATATGAATTATTTTTTGGTTCCCAGCTGAACCGATGACTATGGTTAGACAAGCACATAATGAGTTAATTTTTCTGTATTGAGTAATGCTATTTTATGTTCAGGCTTAAAAGACACTTGAGAAACAAAATTGAAGCCATGTGTTCTCAAAATATACTTCCATAGAGCATTTAATAATCTTTTACCATCTTTAGCATTTTTGTTAAAAAAAAATACTTCAGATGTACCTACATTTTTACCTGAGCCATAAATATAGTTTCAGTTATGACATCATTAAAAATTTTCCTTTCAATTAGTAAGCCATATTGCAATTGTTTGTTTTACTGAACCATATTGCCATATACCATGAAAATTAAAATGCTGTTTTATATTTTAAATTAGTTCATTAAAATGAGGGACATTACTTTTTCGTCTGTAGATAAACTTTCTGATACATGTAAACACAAACTCATTTTATATTAAGTTAAGGGTTTGTTTTTACAATTATTTTCTTATGCTTACTTAAGCTTTGAGAATCTACTTGGATCATTAAACTTTGGTCATTTAATACACATTTGGAAATTTTTCATCAAACTGTAATTATTACATAGTCAACATATCCAAAATAAAATGAAAATTATTTCACATTCTTGAACAGTGTCTTCTTTCTTCTAAATAATGTTTGGTATTTACCTCATCATTAAAGAACTTAAAATATTGAGAAGACAATTTGTACTGTTGAAATAGTTAAATAACAATGCAGACTAATAAATTATAAAAATGCTGACAAGAATGATTTAGATAAAAGTGAAATAAGTTCAAAATAGAGTAGTTTTGGCTACATACCTTCAGTAAAATAAGTACATAAGTAATATAGTACTATCTAACTATTTTTTGAATGCATTAGGTTTATCTTAAAGTTTATTGGGAGACAAGTTTGAATCAATTATGTTGTGAATTTTTATTTTTTCACCATTTGACTTTTGAGATATTTCAATGCTTGTATTTGAATATATAGCTTCATATTTATCCTAGTTTTCAAAACAAAATTTATGTACTCTAGAACTTTGCAATACCAAATGTTGTCAGACCTGCAGAAGAAATCACTTAAGAACTTGTCAGAATTGCAGAATCACAGCCCCATCCTAGATTTTCTAAATCAGAGTCTGCATCTTAACAAGCTCCCCCATCTTCCCCATATTAACATTGAGATGTCCTGCTCTAGAAAGAGTTATTGGATAGTGTATTGTTACAATATTTCATGTGTGTCTATGTGCGTGTGTGATGTGGGTTTGCATATGTATATTAGCATATGTGTATGCAAATATATGAGTGTTTCTCATAAGTGGTCTTAAAAGAACAGTGACATAGATTCTATTTCAGCCCAAACACTCTCTTGACACTCCCGCCACTTTGAGTCCCATATGCTCCTGCTCAAAGTTTGCTCAGACCTTTGGGATGTTTTACTTAGATTTTGAGATGAACTCTTGACATGTTTTGACTGTCTTTTGGCAAAAGAAATGGAAGAACTAGGAAGTAATGGTAGTAGTAAAATTTGTTTTTAAGAAAGGAGAAATGTTCCAGAGATAATTATAAAAGTGATTGTAAGAGTATGTTTTAAATACCGTTGGTTAATTCTAATAAGCAGATGATAATTATGATGTAGTTCTTGCTTTTTTAGGATGACTTTATAAAAATAAGATGAAATATTTCTAATTTAGAATTACTATTTTTCAATTAATTCAGGCATGCTAATTTTGATACTGATTGCATAAACGTGCATGTTTAAATTGAAGATATGTTAGTTCAGTGAATGTCAGTTAAAATACTGCAAATTAATTTGTGCAACTGACTGTGACAATTTTCAAATCCAAAATTTAGTAATTGTTTCCCAAAATCTCGGCCCTTCCAGAAGCTTTCTTGGATTATTCTATTCTTCTAATCACCCTGAAACAGGTAATGGAAGATTCCCTGTAAAGTTTCTCATAAGTATATGTTTCATAATAATTTCTTTGTATGATGTCAAGATCTATCAGATACTGTTCCTACTGGTGCCTTTGACTCTGTGAACACAATAAGGTCATTAATGTTTTAGTCTCCTTCTAACTGTAAAAGGACAGGCTCCAAAGAATCCTGCAGCTCTAAAAATTTTCTGAAAGGTGCCTGACCAGGTGGTGGCGCAGTGGATAGAGCGTCGGACTGGGATGCAAAAGGACCCAGGTTCGAAACCCAGAGGTCACCAGCTTGAGCGCAGACTCATCTGGTTTGAGAAAAGCTCATCAGCTTGGACCCAAGGTCGTTGGCTTGAACAAGGGGTTACTCGGTCTGCTGAAGGCCCACGGTCAAGGCACATATGAGAAAGCAATCAATGAACAACTAAGGTGTCACAATGCTCAACAAAAAACTAATGATTGATGCTTCTCATCTCTCCATTCCTGTCTGTCTGTCCCTCTCTCTTACTCTCTCTCTGTCTCTGTAAAAAAAAAAAAAAAAGATTTTCTGAAAGGTGATTTCCAGTCCTGTTTTTTAGTGTTTTGTTTTTTTTCCCATCATCTGGAAAAATGATTTGTTTTCAATTTTCATTAAATTCCCTTATTTTTCTTTTTTGGTTGATTGTTCTCTTTCTGAAAATTTTTTCTTTTGCCATTTCTGACTCATTTTTTCTTTATCTTTCTTTCATAATATTCTCTCCTCAATTAATTCTGAGAATTTTATATCATCTGTCTGCATTTTGAATATTTAACAGAATTGATACTCCTCTCACTGTTCTGATCTTTCTGGTTAATTTTATCTACTCCAGTGGATTAAACTATTGTTAATTCTCTAATGATTGCTTAATTTGCAGTTCCTAATCTGCCTTTTTTTCTGGAATTCGTATTTTATGTCTAACTACTTATGCAAATATCTGCACTTGAATCTTACCATGTCCTTAACAAAACTGTTATTTTCCCACCTTTTCTCCACATCCCAAATCTGATTCACTAAACTAGTCAGCAAAGCACATGAGAGAGAAATCTTGCAAGCCTCTCCCATTATTTATTTATTTATTTATTTATTTTGTATTTTTCTGAAGCTGGAAACGGGGAGAGACAGTCAGACTCCCGCATGCGCCTGACCGGGATCCACCCGGCACGCCCACCAGGGAGCGATGCTCTGCCCCTCCAGGACGTCGCTCTGTTGTGACCAGAGCCACTCTAGCGCCTGGGGCAGAGGCCAAGGAGCCATCCCCAGTGCCCGAGCCATCTTTGCTCCAATGGAGCCTTGGCTGCGGGAGGGGAAGAGAGAGAAAGAGAGGAAGGAGAGGGGGAGGGGTGGAGAAGCAGATGGGTGCTTCTTCTGTGTGCCCTGGCCGGGAATTGAACCTGGGACTTCTGCACGCCAGGCCGACGCTCTACCACTGAGCCAACCGGCCAGGGAGCCTCTCCCATTTTTATCAATAAATACTTTTGTTATACCTTGCTTTCTCTTTTTTGAGGTTGGCTTTCTCCTCCAAGCTTACCTTCTTGAAAGAGTCGAACTTAGTAGTTCCTACTTTCTCACTTTCTATTTATTCCAATTCCTTATTTTTACTAGCAGCCCAATTACCCTACCAAAACTGTTTTCATCAAAGTCATCAAAACCTTCCGTAGTCACTTTCAGGTAATATTCTATTGGATATTTTTATTACAGGTACTGTTAAGCATGAACTGTTTGTGAAATCCTTAAAAACTTAGACAGGGGGGAGTGAGGCAAAGGGGGTATGATGGGGGGCATGTTGTTGAGGGTTGAGGGTGTTATATTGAGTGGGACACTTGAATCTATGTTAATACATGTTAACACAAAAAATTAAAAACTTTAATAAAAATATAACAAGAAAAAAAGGTTTAGCTTCTATTATGCTAATTGCTTCTAGTTCTTTGCACTTTTCTGTTTCTGCCTGTCTATTAAATATTGGTATACATTAGGGATTCATCTTTGGTCAACTAATCTTTTTTTTTTTTTTAATTTTATTTATTGATTTTTAGAGAGAGAGAGAGAGAGAGAGAAGGGGGAGGAGCAGGAAGCATCAACTCCCATATGTGCCTTGACCAGGCAAGCCCAAGGTTTCGAACCGGGAACCTGTGTTCCAGGTCGGTGCTTTATCCCACTGCGCCACCACAGGTCAGGCTGGTCAACTAATCTTTCTGCCAACATTTTGCTCATGTAAATGAATGTATTTACATGTAATTAAAATTATTTACAAAGAAACAACTGTAGTCAAGATCTTTGTGTTCGAACAGTTCATCTACTTTGTCTTTCTCTCAGGTCTCTTCAACTTGATATATCTAAAATAGAAATTTTTGTATCTCATGTCCATTCTCTCTCCTCAAACCCCTTTGGCATTCTTGACTACCTCTTCACTCAAGCCAAAAATTGAAAGGTCCCCTACACATATCCATCTACCTCATTTTCATAATCCATTTGTTCTGAAATTTTGCCAGTTCTCCCAACTTATAGTTGTGTAATTTGTAGCTCTACTGTTACCGCTCAGTATTGTAACCTCTAGAGATCTCTGGATCTCTCTTCTAGGTCAAGATAAAAAATGTACTGAATACTTTTAATATAGTTTTACACTTTATTGTAGCATACCAAATCTCATATAATCCTTACAATATTCCTATGCATAGGAACGGTCATTAGAATTTTACTAAGAGCAACAGAGCCGGGGCAGTCACCCAGGTCATTCTGATTCAAGAGCCCTACTTACATATACCGCTACATGATATTGCCTATCCTATTGCAAAGGGATCCTAATTGGTCTCTTGGTTTCTAACTGGTGTTTTGCTTTCATTTTATCCCCTTCCTCTTAAATATGTTTAAAATGGTCTTTTTTATTCTTATTGATCTGAGAGAGAGAGATTGATTTGTTTTTTTACTTGTTTACTCATTTATTGGTTGATTCTTGTATGTGCACTGACTGGGGAATCAAATCCAAAACTTTGATGTATAGAGATGATGTTCTAACTATGCTGCCTGGTCAGGGGAAAAATGATCACCTTTAAGTACATACATGCTTTTTAGAAGAGCTCACAGAATTCTTCATAACTGTGCACCTTCTTGTCACCTCTTTCCCATGTCACCTGATACTACATCAAAATTGATACTCTCGCTGTAGAAATGTTTGTCATTTCTTCCAGAATGTATGCTTTTCATGTTTATTCTCTCTTCTCAGAATGATTTTCATTAAAACACATCTTCCTAGTACCATTCAATTGACATCTACTCCAAGAAAGTATCCTTTAACCCCTAATTTGAGTTACCTACATATCCACTTCTCTAAACTCTACACATACCTCTATTTAACAATTGCCATAATTTCTCTGTTATTCTAAATTATTTTAAAAGGCTGGAAGAAGGTCTTATTCATGTTTTTACCCTCTGTCTAGCCAATTACCAAGAACATATTAGGCACACACATTCTGTTGAGCTGAACTATTACATGAATTAAATATTACAAATCTCTTCTTCAACTAGAAATTCAATTTTTCTTTGGCAAGTATTGTTTGTTTCACCTCAAACATGCATTTTAATTTCACCTTGTATTTTTCTTCTTTCTGATAGATGGATTCTTATTTAATTCTTTATGACTAATTTTACTTAAAAATAGCCTCAACTCCTTCCACCCCACCTCTAATTTTCCTTTCTTCATACTCAGCAGTAGTTCTCAAATGTCTCAGACCACAAGGACTACCTGAACAGTCGGTCAGAGTTGTGGATTCCAACCTCAGAGATTAAGATTCAGTAAATCTTTGATGGTCAAGAGTCATATGCACTTTTAATAAGTATTCCAGGTACATCAATGGCAGGTGGTCCACATACCACAGGTGGAGACACTCTGCTCTGTGTTATTAGTAAAATTTTTCCTAAAACTCATACTTGACCAAGTTATTACTTGCTGAAATGCTTTTGATGTCTCTCTTTCATCTAGAATATATTGTAAAATCATTATCATGTGGCCTAGAAATTTTCTGATGTTTCCAATTCTGCCTTCTAAAGAACATCTCCTAGCACTCTGTCCCCAAGGTTGACCTCCTTGTATCCTGACCCATTTGGTATCACATAGACTCTGTGCTCTATTTATGCCAGATTTTTTTTTTTTGCCCTTACTTAGAAAATGTTGAGATTTTGTTTGTGTTCCATCTCCATATCTTCAGTGCCTTCTGAATCATTCAGGGGTCCTCAATCTTTTTATAAAAACCACCCACTTTTGCAGTGCTAGTCAACCTGGTCCCTACCGCCCACTAGTGGGTGGTCCAGCTTTCATGGTGGGTCAATTGCAGCACTGTTTGGTTGCTCTGTTACCGCCCACCATGAAAGCTGGAACGCCCACTAGTGGGAGGTAGAGACTAGGTTGACCAGCACTGCAAAAGTGGGTGGTTTTTATAAAAAGTTTGATGACCCCTCACTCCTACTCATCCTGCCAGCTACAATTCAATTATTATTTGCTGATAAGGCCTTCTCTGAATTGGCTGCCCTCACCTCTATCCTTCCTAGGATACTCCTAGTTTGGCCAAATTCATTGCTCCTTTCTGGAGCAATCACTCATTTCTCATATATCCAGAATGTTGCTCAGATCATGGAAACTATTTATTTATTGTCTGATATCTCTTGACCTAGTGAGTCCATAATTGAGAGATCCAAATTGTTTAAGTTATATTCCCAGGCCAGGGACTGCTTTTTTACTAATTTTCACACTATTGCAGCTTCCTTCAAATGTAAATGCCTCTTTCCATAGTGATATGCAGCTTCAGTGTCAAAGGACAAGTAGTTGGAGGGAAAGCCAGTGTCTGTGGATATCAGCACATTGGTATGTTTTTCCAAAATAGTTTTAAATTGTCACTTCCAAATAAGATATTATTTCCTTTAAAGTTTCAGGGGAAAAAAATTATCTAACCCTAGAACAATGGAACTGTGCCTTATGGAAAGGCTAGAGTTGTGCTGGAACTTTAAAAAATGCCAGAGTCACCACTATCTGAGTCCTCTGTTCAGTGTCTGTCAGTGCTGTCAATTCTGACAGACTTGGCAGTGAAGTGGGTTCTACAGCCTCCAGTGATACAATGCGGGAAGAAGTTAGACATACAAAGTAGCAAGGCACACAGAAAAGGGAGTGGGGTCACCCTTTTTCCTCTGGCTTCCTCTACCCTCCCTCCTATCCCCAATCCTGCCAACAAACTATTAGCAGGAGTAGAATGTTCTCTCATTAACAAGATAGTGTTTGTGAAATAAATACCTTATTATAGAGGGCTTTCAAACCTTTATTTAGATTTCACAACTTAGAGCTCTAAAACTGATCATTGATCTTACTTTACCGTTCACTATCTTTACTATTTGGAGTTGCGCAAGTCATGTAAGTCTTGTTTTTGTTTTATTTTATTTTTTTTAGAATAGGAAATGAGAGATGAGTGGAAGGATATTTGAATAATCATCTCTTAGGAAAAGCTTTGAAGAAAAGGTGTGACAGTTTCAAAATATGAATTATAAGCCCTGGCCAGGTGGTTCAGTGGATAGAGCTTCATCGCCACATACTGAGGTTTTGGGTTCCATCTCCTGGTCAGGGCACATAGGAGAAGAAATAATGAGTGTACAACTAAGTGGAACAATAAGCCAATGCTTCTTTCTCTCTCTCTCTCTCTCTCTCTCTCCCTCCCTCCCTCTCCCCCTTCCTCTCTTTCTCCCATCCTCCCACTCACTCAAATCAGTGGATATAAAATAAAATATGAATTACAAAACTATTTTGCTGAAATTGGTTGCAATCTTGTTGTTCAAGGGGGGAACTAGAAATAAGAGAACTCATTAATAACCATGGTGCAAAGTAAGTGAGAAAGTGCAAGGACACTATGATTTAGACCTTGGATTGGGAATGTTAACGAAGAACAGTTTCCAACTATTATCAGATTGGAAGTGGCTGCAAGCTGACTGAGGAGCTGTGAATTATTCAATGTTTATCTCACAGATCCCAGAAATCCTAATGTAGTTGGTGCCGAGGGGGGTGGTGATGTTTTGCCAAGAACTTTAGGTTTGGTTTGTATTACTCTTATTTCACCCACAGCACAGAACAAAGGATGAATGCTGACCGGCAGCTAGTTGTAAGACTGGGTTTGTTCACTTCCTTAGGATAATGGTTACTTCCCAGTTTGCAAAAACAAAGTGCACAGTATGTGCACTGAAATCGCTGTGCCAAATCTCTTTAAAAGCCCTGATAGCGTTTGTGTAAAACTAAAAAAGACTTCCTGATCTGGGGTGTGTATTAGTGTTCTTGGGCACCACAAAGGACTCGTGAAGAGTTATGATCACATTGAACAAGGTAAAGACATAATCCTGATTTTCCTTTGCATTATATAATCATCTTTTTTTTTTTTTTTGTCCTAATGAAAGGCTCCATTCTTTTAATAACAAACATTTTTCTGGCATTTCTGCTTCTTTTGCACTCAAACTGCCATATGACACTCTTATCGGGTTTCTGGTTTCTTCAGGGAGTAAACCTACGAAGCATGCACAGCAAACAATAAAATAGCTGCTTTTCATTCAAAATAAAGAGGGGGTGTTTTCCTCTCCCCACCACTACCCCACCACCATTGCCCCATCACAACTTCTGCATTTCCTGCCTTATTGGCAAGACGGCACCCACCCCCACCGCCTTCCTTCCCGGCTCCGTGCTTTAGAGCGGTTTGCTAGCCACCGCGTGCAGTGCGGTCCTCCAGCCCTCGCTTCTGACGGCACTAGGACCCAGGGACGTCCCTGAGCGAGGTTCGCGGAAAGGCAGCCAGACTCCTCCTTATCTCCAGTGTCAAACTTGACATCAGCCTGCGAGCGGAGCATGGTAACTTCTCCAGCAATCAGAGCGCTCCCCCTCACATCAGTGGCATGCTTCATGGAGATATGCTCCTCTCACTGCCCTCTGCACCAGCAACATGGATTGTCACTTCTCCATCCTCCTCCTGCTCAGCAGCTCTGTTCTCAACTGCTTCGGGGAACTGATTCTCCAACCTTCCAATGAAGGTAAGCCAGGTACCGCGACGCGCACAGCCCTGCCCCGCGGAGCTCATGCTCCTCAAAGCATGTTCTCACCGAAACATTATCAGGTCTTTCAAGTGGCTCTGAAGAAAGCAGTTTGCTCTGAGAGTACACTAAAGATACGTTTTTTGTATTTTCAGCTGTCTTCTAAAATACTTAATTTTGGATTGCTTAAACCTAAAATGTGTTTTTAATCTGATACCAGAGCAAGCAATTACCTTGTTTACCATTTTAAGCAGAAAGAAAGAAAAATTCTCTAGTTTTCAACCCAGGATGTTAATTGCCAAATAGGCATGGCAGTATTTTATTTTCTAATTATGTCTACGTAGTACTCTGAGAAGTTTAAAAGAAAATTTAACCCACCCCTCTTGAATTTTTTTTAGTATGTTTTACCTTAATGACAGGTTGTTCCTACTTAGGATCATGGCATTTATGAATGGACTAAAAGGAAAGCAGAGTTTGTAGAAGCCAGGGTGTGTGTGTGTGTGTGTGTGTGTGTGTGTGTGTGTGTGATATTTATATTGCAACTGCTGTATCGCAGTGATATGTATCCCACCAGGCGATGGTTTGCTCTATGGTACAGGTTGTAATGAGCTGCATATGTCACATTAACATAAGTAATATTTGCAAGAATTAAAATAAGCTTAGGTTGGATTTTCTTTGTGTGGGGGTTTATATTTGAAAAGGAAAATGTATTTAATGAATAGTGAGAAGACACTGGGTAGGTAATGTAAATAACTGAGTAGCCAATTAAGAAGGAATGTTCATATGCAGCAAATGGCATTTCCTTGATGTTGGGTTCTTTATTTTCCTCTAAATGGGCATTTGTCTTTTTCCAATGAATAAATGTGCAAACTTAATGTTAAGGACACCAATGTTTCATATAAGATTGTGTACTTAATAGATGCAATGCCTTTCTCCTTTATGCCTTTTGTGATTAGTTTCTAATAATTTGTGAATACAATCACTAACTCTTAAGACAAACTTCTCTGAATGATGGATTGCTTTATAACAACTCTTACAACTTTGATGTCCTCTTAATCATTTTAACTTATAAACAAATTTAGCAATTTATTTTAAAATTTAGCATTATTGTGAAATTCATGTGTAAATGCTACATTATACGTCATACATTATATTAACGAGCTGATCATTTGTATATTGTATGAGTCATTTTTTAAAATTCAAAATATTTAGAAACTTTTTAATTAAATATAGAAACTATCTCATATCTGGTGACCTACTTTCACGGCTAATAGAGCAGTTTAATTTTGTTCTTTCCTTAGTGATTGCCTCTATCAATTCAGAAGATTTCATTAGATATTTGTGTGTGTGTGTGTGTGTGTGTGTGTGTGTGTGTTTTATTGGGAACTTGAAAATTCTAAATATAAGGATGAAAATAGTATCTTACTTACATGGAACTTTTTCTTCTAAAATCAATGTTTATTTGAAAGCAATTGTCAATCATTCTTCATGAATAAAAGGCAAGAGTAGTTATTTCTATAATGAGTAACATAAGTTAAAATTAGTGCTTGATTAATCTTTTTGTTTCTTTGAAGATATTAAAATATTGACAATAACTAGAAATATAGTAATATTATTCTCATATTGCTATGATAAGTTGTATTTTTTCCAGTTGAACTATTTATCAACTATTTAGATAATGGATGTTCTGGAACGAATATAGCACAGGGATATAGCTGAGAGTCAGTATTTTTGTAAAAAAAAATATAACCTTTTAATAATTTGGAAGAGAAAAAATGCCCTTTACACTTAAATTAATGAATATTAAGTTAACAGAGCAGAAAAGATCAAATGCAAATTGCTTTTAAGCCATACCTTGTGTATATCTGCATATATAATGCATATTATTATGTAGGCAGGTACTCATTAACAATTGTATATAGAAAGGTAAATATATTCAGAGCATAATTACATTTAGCTTGCTTGGTATAAGTTTATCTATCCATTGTTCATGCAATTATTCTTTCCAGATGGTGTCCTATGGGTAGTGTCTTCTTTCTGTTCTGAGGTCATAAAGGAAAGCTTTGAAACAAAATTTAAATGGAATGATATAACTTGGGTAATATTTGAGTGAAGGTTTAAATATTAATAAAATAGTTTGGACCTTACTGGTTGAGATGAACAACATGACAAGAGGAAAACTCAAGTGTGTCCAAGAGTTCCATAGAATTCTTCTAACAATATCATTTGAACAGAAAACCATTCTTCTGAAAAGTCAGATCATGAGTGTGTAAAAGGACTAGTGATAAAATGAACCTTCTTAATATAGCTTTCTAATATAAAATTTGAACACTGATATATAAATACTAGATTACATTTAAAATATTATACTAAAATTATATTTTAATACTATAAAAGATTAATTAGAAATTTACTAGTAAAATTTTCTAGAATTTATTCAGAAATCAATTATGAAGTTAGGCATGATAGAACTTAAAAGAAAGTAAAACCAACACATTAAGTTAATTGCTAGGAAACTTGTCATTGTGTGACTTGGTTTAATTGAGATTTTGATAATCAATTACCAATATTGAAATGCCATGGGCCTATGACAAGAAAAAAAAAACTACTTAGAAAAGTTTAATCTGAACTTTCATTTTATTAATCAAGCTACAAATAACTTTCTAATATGCTTTTAAGAAAATGATTTCAAGTGATACTTTTTATTGCTGGTCTCCTCAGTGATACTAGATTATTCTAATTTAAATGATCACTTAACTCAAGAATTGGCTTATATACTTAGAAAAAAAATTATAAAAGCTGTATAGAATTTTACCAAAATCTTATTATGTCTCTCTGTTTACATGAGACACCAAGAAATGGGTTCCAATGGTATATCAGCTACTTTTCATGACAAAATAGGATTGTTAAAGTATGTATTATTAGAAAAGTTTATATATTTGCTTCCAGTTCCTATCCCAGGTGGATGATGATAATGGTAAATAAAAGTAACTTTGGAAAGTGGTTAAAACGATATCAAGTGAAATGTTGACTATCATTAATTCAACCTTTTTGCTTTAGTATTCTCTTTAAATACTTATATTTGAAGAAATCTGAATCAGAATGAATAGCTTACTCAAGAGTACATAATAGAATAACTTATTTTCTATCCAAAAGGATCAATATTTATCCATAAAGATCTTTACAATGGAAATGAGAGTTTTCAAAAGAAAAGTGAATAAAATTAGATATGAATGTTTTTATACTGCTTATTTGGAGAGACTTTTTAGGAATGGTTGCAATATCATTTTTTATGAAATGTATTTTATGAACATGAATATTCTAAATACTGGAGATTGGTGATTGTTAAATCTTAAAAGTAAGACTTATAGATAAACACTGTATGCTTCCCTTTGGTTGAATATTAGGCAATGTAGGGGAAATAAACATTTAAATAATAAGAATTTTCCCTTTTTAAAAATTACTATAAATTTGCACCAGTTTTCATATATAAACACATCCTCAAATAATAATATATTGTGATTGAAACATTAATAGGCAACTAATAATAGAGAATTATCATATCATCTTTATAGGACTCTTTTTTTTTTTTTGGAAGAGGGTTTAAATTTACTTTTAACAGCATTTCATCATACTAGACTAAATAATTGAATGCATTACACATTTTTGTAATTTAATAGCTCTCCTAATAGCTCTCCCCTACCTCCTCCCCAATGGTTATAACTGTGTTATTTGCCTGGAGGTAGGAGAAACCTTAATTTCACTATTTTATAACCCACAACAGTTAACACTTGACCTAGGTCATTAACAGGATTATCAGCAAATTTGTTTAAGCTTTTACTGACAACCTGAATTGCTACGATAATATTTTGATTGTGCCGGAAAGAAACTTTTTATAACTTCTCAAAATCTATAATAAAATTAATGCATTCTGAATCTATGTCTTCCCAAAGACTGGTGTTGATAATAATAATTCAAGTGGGGAAAATGCCCACTCCTCACTCTTATGTCCCACATAGCACATCATAGTAGTACTTGTCATAAATTAGCAATTAAATACTCTTTAAATAGTAAATATTCTGGCAATAACCATAGATTTATTATACAAACCAGCTTTAATGTAACGATCAACATTTTCTATTTCATATTTTTATATTATTGATGCTATAGTTGATATCATTTTTCTGCCTATTTTAAGATATAAAGTCAAATGGATATATTTATAACTCAGAAGCAACTGGAACTTTAAAAAGAAAACTACATATAATAAAACACCATTGACACATGTTAGATTATGGTTGCATTTATATAAAGTTGTCTTTTCCTTGAAACACTGAAAATTATGAGCAACAATGAAAAGCACTTCAGTTTAACATAAAAGTTTTAAACAAAATGTGCACAGTCAAACTTAAAGCTGTTTTTAATACATTGTTTAGTTTGTTTTGGAAGTTTCATGTTTTTTTAATATTTGTATATAATTAGCGTTTACTCCTTGCTTATATAAACAATTTAGTAGTTTCACCTTAAGTATTAATCTTATTCTTAAAGAAAGAATTTAGTGAGATTCTTTACCTTGTTTATATATTACCCATATTTTAATATTCAAATTTTGGAGTGTTCTTTAAGAGTCCTTCACTTTAAATAGTTTCTAACAATAATTTTCTTTATAAAGAGTCCTCAATATTAAAATTGTTTCTAAACTTTTAATTTTTCTGAACTAAAATATATGCAATTTTTAAATATCAAATAATCAGTTACATATGCAAAGGATTTTTAAAGGCAAAACATATTTCCAAAGTATATTTGATTTACTAACTTCAACGCAAATGGAAACAGCAAGAACTGTTCTTGAGAGGTACATTTTCCAAGTCATAAAATCTTCCAGAAAATATTAATAAAACTTTCCACAAATCATCAAAACTTGATAAGTTCTTACAGACATTTACTTACTAAGAAATCTGTGATGTGGGTTACCTTTGATTTTAGTTATTTCCCAATGATTTTGTTTGGCATAAATACTAGATGTAAGGGAAAATATGTATTTCTTGGAAGAATACTAAGTTTTACAAATCATATTCTGTCAAGATCCTCAACTTTGTTTATTTTTTTAATGTACACATATTTCCTTTAAAATATTTAATAAACCTTGCTCTTTTAATTTCTGTTAGATAAAAGATTTAGAAAAACAGATGCAGGTGTCCCATTTTGGTTCTGTTTTCAGAGATCTGGATTTTATCACCGGGGAGGGTCAATGAAGAGCTTTTACCAAGTGCACAAAGTAACTTCCACAGATTTTTCAAATAAAGGGTTGACTGCTGGTGTGAAACGTTCATTACATTATTCATCCAGGTATAGCAGAAACCAGCATTGGAAATTTATTTCTCAAAGACTTGAAAGCCTTAGAAAATTCTTCTGTAACGACTTTAGAAATAAAAGTAATGTAGTGACATTTATAAAATGCAAAGGATCCCAAGCTACAAAACTATTTAGGAAGACACTCCTGTTTGGAATCAGGGTATGGGCACATATGTGCCCCTTGATTTCATTTTGTGGGTCTATTACCAGCTGCCTAGTATCAGGTAGTTCTTAGAATCTGGCAGGAGGTTTTTTTCTCTTGGAAAAGTCTGCAAGTCAGCAAGTTTTAGTTTGCTTCATACCAGCTTTCTTTGAAATAAAAAAAGGGTGGTCGATTACAAAGTCAAAGTCTGCAAGTGAAAAGAAAATAAAAAGTTGATTAGAAAGACGGAAAGGTAGAGAAGTGCAAAGGTTCTAAAAACCAATGTATTATATAAATCTTTTGCTTAAAATAAAAACGTTTATCACTTAAAACATCTGGCTAATCAATTTTTATTAAATCCCTAAAAACCTGCATTCTTCAAAAGGGGGGTGGGGTCGCATTTGTTTCCCCTTTTAAGTTTATACACTTTTGATTTTTCCCCAGAAGAAACTATTTTATCCAGGAAAGTTTTAAGAGCAGAAGCCAAAGAATGCTTCCCCTTTTGGATGCCTGGCGAATGCATGTGGAGGTTGGATAGAATCAAAACCAGTTCAGCAAATAAAGCCTCCAACTTGGAGTGGTGTTATTAAACTGGAAGCCCTGAGTGGGGAACTCCCTCCCTCCCTCCCTCCCTTCATTTTCTAAACCATGTCCTGCTGTTCCAGTCAAAGCAAAGGGTGAAAATCCACATAATCCAAACCAACATGGTGAAGTCAGAATAATAGACGAGGGAGGAGGGGGAAACGAGTGGGCAGCACTGGACGAACTGTTGTGAGCGATCTCAGCCCGGGACGGGGGGTGGCTACAGGAGGGAGGACGGCGCTGCTTTTCCTTCGCGCTCTCACTGTCCCATTTGATAATGAAATACCGGTTACATTTCAAAGGTGTAGTAGTGACAGTACTGGGGCGACTGAGAGCAGAGCAGGCGCTCCGCGTGCCACCACACCCACCCCCGGGGCACCCTAACCACAAACTACTCCGCACCTAGGGCAATGCTCAGTGCGGGGGGAGCACGGCGTCTCCTAACAAGTCACTGCTTTCCACTGGGAATCGGATTGAAGATCGGTCCACAAAATCCCAACTCCGGGTCCCCGTCCCCCGAGCTCCAGAGTTCCAGTTGGGGGGTGGGGGGAGGTGTCTTTGTGCGCGAGTGTCTTCGCGCCTGGAGGCCAAAGCCAGTTAGGAAAGCGCTGCGAGATGGTCCGCGCCCCCACCGGCCCGGGTCCGGGGCTCCGCCTGCTGCGGCTCCTGCCCGGCGGCCGGGACGCGGAGCTCTCGGCCAGCGTGGCGGCTGGAGCGAGGGGCCGCGAGGACGCCACGTGAGGGAAAGCAGCGCCGGGAGGAGACGCGTGGGGCGAGCGCGAGCGGCAGACGCGCGCCCTCTGCCTGCTGCACCGAGAGCTGCTGGCGCCGGGCCGGTGGCGGGCGCCCACCACCTGCACGCGCCTTACCTGTGCTCGGTCCCGCCCACAGGGCGCCAGCTGCTGGCACCCGCCCGGCCTCCTCTGACTGGGACCATGCACTTTGACCCCAGATCTTTCCCCACCCCACCCTCCCATCGGAATCAGCCAGCCTTGTGAGCTTCGTAAGCGGAGGTGGCGCGGACTCCTTTCCTTGGCTGTTACTGCCCCACTATTTGACAGATGGAGGAGAGAGATTTCAGATGGAGGAGGGAGATTTCAGATGGAGGAGGGAGATTTCAGATGGAGGAGGAGAGACAGTTCTGCCAGGCTCTCCCGGCAGAGCCGGGAAAGCACCTCTTACCGGGCCTGCTCTGCTGGGATGTACAGACAGACGCCCGAGAAGCCCAGTGACATGTCCTGCTGGCTGCCGTCTGATCCCACCCCTTTGCTATGTTCTTGATCTTTCAAACAATCTCCTTCAGTCACCAGATTCCAATGAGGAATCTTTCTTTTCCATTTTCTTCCTAACCATCTACTAATGCCACCTGTTAGGCCCCTCGTGAGAGCTAAAAGTCATGTTCCATGAACTTTCTCCCCGTGCACAATCTCAAGTGTTATCTGTTTCCTCCCTCAGCCCCACGTTTGATTGGCATCATTTTATTAAAACAGGATTTTCTGTCTTCCAATTTTGGCCGTGCAGCTGGAATAGGCCAAGAAGGGATTCCGGGAGCGGTGTTAGGGAGGTAAATGAGTAGTTGGGTGATGCTGATGTCCCTGTGGCTGTGTAGGAAATTTACTGTTTTTCATAAAAGATAAGACTGTTGAACCCAGGGAACTCCAAAACTAAATATGGCCTCAGTGCCACGCCCAACATTGAGATAATAATTGCACAAAGTTCTGTCGTTAGGGAAATTCTACCCCTATGTTACCATTCATCACTGCTGGACCTCATTTAACCATTAAAGCAGTCCTAAAATAAGTATTATGACATCTTCTGTTGTTACAAGTGAGGAAATTAATGTAATAAAGTAGTAACTGAGCCAGACCCACTCTTATCTTTGACCTTTGATTTTAACTTCATATGTTTTCTACTGTATACAATGCTTGTGAATTAGGAGACATTTTTCCATTCAGAAAAAGCACTAGCTTCTCAACCTTAATCCCAGTGACTACATTACTTTGTTTTCTGATTTACCAAGAAAGTATTAGAAATATCTAGAGTATTGGCGTGAAATATTGTTCTTCAAAGTATTTTCAGAAAAGTACCTCACAGATTACTTAGAAAGTACAAAGTATTTACAGTTATAAGTCATAATGAGTGGTGGGCACATAAGAAAATAATCTAAAGAAAATATGATATGGACAGAGAAATAGGAGAAAATATCTATGAATACTTTTCTTCACACATTTTTTCCCGATATTTAAACACTTCTTTCCTCACTGTGAAAAGAAAATTCTGTCAGAAATTCCATACACAAAGATTGTGAGGCAATTGTCAGTATAATCAAAATATTATTATTTAGGGTTTTAGATATTAAAACACTGTGTGAATTAACTGTGGACTTGTCATGGAAATCAATAATGGGGGGAAATTGAACATGGTCTAAAAGTATACTTTAGTCCCTGTGGAAACTTTTTTTTTCACCTGAAAGATAATTTATAATTACTTAAGATGAGAAAGAAAATTATAAATTATTTCTCTTTCATAAAAACACTCATCCCCTATTTAAATAGAAGCATTATGAAAAGGTAGCTAACACAGAGGTTTGAAAGGTAGCAAATTAAGCTGAGGGCAATTATATTTTTCACGTGGGTATTTCAGCACATATGTTTTGTATTAATTGCTGCAATAAATTCTGTTAACCTGGCAAAGAACAAAAATAGCATATTGATGACATCAGACTTACGAATCAGAAAGCTGCTTTTAGTATCTTGTGTCCTTCACTGTAACATGCGAAGGAAAAAATGTTTTCTAACGTGTTATCGTTTATGTTCCTAACACATTATCCAAACTCTCAAGCTATTGGAACATTTTCTGTGAGAAAAAGTGTAGACATAGCAACAAACTTTTTGTTTCTTGCTTCTGGAGAATTAGTATCAACAACTAGTTTCCCTAGTTTTTAATATTTTATTTATATTTGTGTTTGTGGAACTCTCTTAAATCAAGAAAATACTTGCCTCTTGTTTAAGTCAAAAATCTGGACTGATTACATAACAGAAACTCAGAAGGGACTGAAGCAAAGGGAGAAACCTAGGTTAATTTTATTGCTGATAAGTCTATAATCAATATCAAAATGGTTTTATTTTAAATTTTCTACATTTACTAAGGAAAGGTTAATTTGTCTTCTTTCAAATAATAGTTAAGAAAGATACATGAATAAACTCTACAGGACCAGTGAAGAGTAACATCTTCCCCCCACCGCTCACCTGTTCTCTCACTGGATAAAAATATAGTAGTTTAAAACTAAATGTTTGCCAGTGATAAAGTTGCTCTGTTTCCAATCAATACAAAATTTCAAAATTTCCTATATACTTCAGGGTGACCAAGGAAAATGAAGAACAGCTTTTAGTAATTAACATATATTTACTTCCTGTTTTTAAACTTAATTTAACAATAAAAGTGTAGACCTTAGAAATATTATTATTATTATTATTATTATTATTATTATTACATATGAAAGCAGTCTTTGTACTGAGAATTTAGGCTAAAAAGCTGAGTTGCTTTCATGTGGATTATCTAAATAATCCTCTGGGTAAGTAAACCAGTACTCAGAAGAAAAGTTTACCTGCAGAACTATTGTTTGTCACCAATAGTATTGCCTCCTTACAGAACTTAACTATTCCCATGGGTAAAAAAAATGAGTAAATATATAACTTCTGGTATTAAAATGGTATAATTGTGTGTGTGTGTGTGTGTGGGGGAGACAGAGAGTCAGAGAGAGGGACAGACAGACGTGAACGGAGAGAGATGAGAAACATCAATTCTTCATTGTGGCACCTTAGTTGTTCATTGATTGATTTCTCATATGTGCCTTGACTGGGGGGGGGCGGGGGGATAGAGTAGACTGAGTGACCCCTTGCTCGAGCCAGCGAGCTTGGGCTCAAGCTGGTGAGCCTTGCTCAAACCAGATGAGCTCGCACTCTAGCTGGTGACCTTGGGGTCTCAAACCTGGGTCCTCCACATCCCAGTCCAATACTCTATCCACTGCACCACTGGCTGGTCAGGCAAAAATGGTATAAATTTTTGTTTTTCAAAGTTGCAAATCACTGATGAGCAAAAGTAAAAACAACCATTTGTTTGTCACTATCTAGATAATTATCTTCAACCGGACCCCCATTTGAACTTATAAATATTCAAAGATGACATAAAGCTAGAGTTATCCCAAATTGAAATAATTCCTTTCAATATGTCAAAGCTATTCATGGTAGATTTGCATATTATCAGAATGTAAAGAAGTGACATAGTCACAGAAACTTTAATTAGAAATTAAATTGGATTGTTATTCTTTTATTAAGTATGTAAATATCACCAAGTATAGCTATTACCAAATATTAAAAATGTCTTTAAAGAGGCAAATAAAAGGGAATAGTATTTTCTCTTTGTTTACTTTTACTATTTGGTTTATCTTAAATAAATTTATACTCATTTATATTAGAAAATTCAAAAAAGATTAACTGACATTTTATTATGGTGTTCTTGACATATTTGATCTGAAATTATAATGCTGTGATATCCTTTATTTTGTAAAAAAAAAAGATTTTCTGTCATAATTATATGTATTTCATCTAATTGAACAAGTTAGATTAATCTACATTTAAAATAATGATTTCCATATATTTTGGGGGTATAGCTGCTTTCCTTAAATATTTGTACATTAAATAAAGAAATTTTTCTTACCTTTGGTTATAGGTGATGTCCAAAATCTAAATGTTTATTATTTTAAAAATCTATATAGAATTAAAGAAAAAAACTGAAAAATGTATAAAATTGATAGTATCCTATTAAATCTCCCTTTTCAAAGATGATCCTATGAGAAGTAATTAAGAATATATTATTCTATGTTTGGTCAAGTATGTAGTCCATTTACTTCTCTAAACTTTATTAGTGAAAACTTAAGAACTCTAAATTTAATTACAAAGACACAAATTTAAAGAACGTTAGCATGAATTAAGACAAATGTAAAGAAAAACATGAACTCATCTTTTCTATAATAATTTGTTGTTTGTGTATTTTATTTACCAAGTGGTGTAAACATTAATATTAGTTGAATACTGGATTTTGGAAACGAAGATGTTAGGAAATGGTACAGCCTATGCTCTTGAAGATAACTTAAAAGGGACGAATAACCACAAAATAAATATTTATATAAAAATTAAATTTCAAAGTAGAAAAATTACAAAAAAAGGAGTTATGAATCTCCAAAGAAGAGTGCAGTTAGCCTCCCAAAACAGACCCTGGGATATAGAAAAGATTTGTAAAAGACACACGTTAATATTAATGATAATATGGGAGAAGGAGGTAAAATATGCCTAATTTCCTGTGGTAGGGATGAGTATAACCAAGATTTTTTTTTTTTTACTGCATGTATCTAGAAAATTTAAAAAATAATTTGAATGAATGCATAATAAGTATATACAAAATTTAAAAAACACTTTGAAAGAGCATTCAGGAATGTATTTTAAATAAGCATATATCTAAGCTTAATGTAAATAATGTTTGAATACATGCACACACGTGTGCTTGTGAGTGTATTGGAAACACATTATTGAATATCAGAAAATAACTATCCCCCAATAAAAGCTTCTGTAGGTGCTACTCATAATATGATTACACTACCAAGAAAAAACACATTAATGTTTGTTTCAACTCTACCTTCTCTTCCAGTGATAAATTCAAAGTTTTCTAATACCAATACTAAAAATTTAATACAGTGTGTCCATAAAGTCATGCTGCACTTTTGACCGGTCACAGGAAAGCAACAAAAGACAATAGAAATGTGAAATCTGCACCAAATAAAAGGAAAACCCTCCCAGTTTCTGTAGGATGATGTGGCAGCATGTGCGCATGTGCAGATGATGACGTAACACCGTGTATACAGTGTAGCAGCCCACAGCCATGCCAGTGGAGATGTGGACGGTACAGAGGAAAGTTCAGTGTGTTCTGTGGCTTGCTAAATTCTAATCTGTGACCAAAGTGCAACGTGTATATCGGCATGTTTATAACGAAACGCCACCACATAGGAATAGCATTACTCGGTGGGATAAACAGTTGAAGGAAACTGGCAGTTTGGTGGATAAACCCGTTCTGATAGGTCATCAATCAGTGATGAGTCTGTAGAGGCTATACGGGACAGCTACCTAAGGAGCCCTAAAAAATCTGTGTGTGAGCCCACATCAAACTGTACTGAATAGGTATGAAACTGGGAGAGTTTTTCTTTTATTTGGTGCAGATTTCACATTTCTATCATCTTTTGTTGCTTTCCTGTGACCGGTCAAAGTGCACCATGACTTTAAGGACACACTGTACTTTCCATGGGAAAAAAAATGTTCCTAGGATGGAAGGGAAAGGGCTAGAGTTTTGAATAAAATAAACATTTGGCACCTTATTTGATCCTTTGTGGGTGTGTTTGTATGTGTGTGTACCTCTGTAGATATCAGTCATGTTGTATGACATAAGGTTCAGATATAGTTATCCCCAGAATCTGATGAAATCAAAGCTATACACTGACTTTAATTTTCTAGACTATTAAACCAATTTATGTGTTCTGCAATGGGCTCCTTTTGAAATTAAAAAAAAAATGTTTTATGTAAACTTAAAAAACTTCCAAAGAAGGCTTTTAACTTGAAATATTTTTCTCACTAATTTTTTGTTTTCTTTGATAAAATTTTAAATCCACCTGTGTTAAGGTGTTAAGGGGCTTCAAGTTATAAGATAAATCATGGTATTATAATGGACAGTATTGGGAATACAGTCAATGATATTGTAATAACTTTTGTATAATGACAGATAGTAACTAGATTTATCATGGCAATCATTTCTTAATGTATATAAATGTTGAATCACCATGTTAGACGACTGAAAATGAAAGGGTATTGCATGTCAAATATATGTCAATACGGAAAAAAAGCTACGCTATATTAGAGTTATTCTGTAGGCCAGTCTGTTTATTCTATTCCATTTTCACAGTCATCTGTCAAATCCTGACTACACAGATAGCTATCATTCAGGACTTGAATGTTGGTAATCAAGATTTTAAGCTAATATGATTAAAATATATATACCAAGACATCCTGAATTTATATTGTAAAGGCAAAATGTATAAACTGTATATGCTAGAGATTAGCATCTATTTGCCTTAAAATTTTTATATAATTTTATAATTGAATAATATATTTTCATATTTTTTTAAATTATTTTTTTTCTTTTTCTTTTTTTTTGTATTTTTCTGAAGTTGAAAACAGGGAGGCAGACAGACTCCCGCATGTGCCCAAACAGGATCCACCCGGCATGCCCACCAGGGGGCGATGCTCTGTCCATCTGGGGCATTGCTCTGTTGCAACCAGAGCCATTCTAGCACCTGAGGCAGAGGCCATAGAACCATCCCCAGTGCCCAGGCCACCTTTGCTCCAATGGAGCCTCGGCTGTGGGAGGGGAAGAGAGAGACAGAGAGGAAGGAGAGGGAGAGGGGTGGAGAAGCAGATGAGCACTTCTCCTGTGTGCTCTGGCCAGGAATCGAACCCGGGACTCCTGCACGCCAGGCTGACGCTCTACCACTGAACCAACCGGCCAGGGCCTATTTTCACGTTTTGATCTGCCAAGAATCATTTCGAATTAGAAATAAGTCATTCTGTTATTTCTAGAATACTTTAAAAAGGAAAAATATCTTGAGAATGTATAATGTTTACACAATCATTAATGTTTTACTTTTGGTAATTTTACATTTTGGGAAACACATTTCACTTGTCTAAATGATTCATGATATCACTTGACAATGCAAAGAATCAAAGGGACCTGTTACTCTAGACACTGTTTTTAAACCTGAAGTTTTTAACGGACTAACACTTCACTGAAAGTAGAACAGCCCTACGCATTTATGTGACAGTATTATTTCATTATAAGAACACATTCCCTACTCATATTTTGATAGCTGTTTTCTCCATAATAGTATTGATATCAGAAAAAACTTGAGATTTCTCTGATTTTATTTTATAAAAAAAACATTTTAACACTTTAGAAACAACACATGGTTTATTTTACTAAAATGTCCAGGTTTCGAGTCAAATTTTGGTCTGTGTTTGTTATTTTCTTGAACCACTTCAGGCTTGAAGGTCCAGATATCCTATTGTGAAACTGTTTTGATTCTAAGGAGTTCTCCCTGCTGTTGGCAGAGATTGAGATGATGCAGCTAATTACAGTTTGTTTCATAATTAGGACCTGTATAAAAGTAAATCTAAAATTATTGCCCAGGAGGTAAAGTTAATAGCATGTCACCTTGTCCCGAAATCTGCTTATATCATGTAAATAAAGGTACCGTGTGACAAAATAGATTTTCCACAGAAATGTTGAACATAACAGAAATTTTTCTTTGATGTTCACATAATTATTTTAGCTGGTCATTTGATAGAGAAATAATCATAACTTAAATATCTATGAAACAAAATGCCTGTTGGGTTAAATTTTACATGGTTTCTAGGAATTTTTATCTGCACACAATTGATAGAGTATACAGGCATACCTAGCTTTATTATGTTTCACAGATGTTGCATTTTTTTTTTTTCAAATTGAAGGCCAATTGTCCACCAGCACGAAGACTGCAATTCACTTTATTGCAATACTTGCTTTATTGTGGTGGTCTGGAACCCATCCTGCAATATCTCTGAGGTTTGGCTGTAGTTGACTTCATTTATAGTCTAAAAACATGTTTTTGGCAATTTTTAGTCTATCAGATGCAATACTAACCAGAGCTATTAAATAATGTTTTCATTATGTTAATTTAAGGTAGGCCCTGGCCAGTTGACTCAGCAATAGAGCACTGGCCCAACTTCTGGAAGTCTTGGGTTCAATTCCCAGTCAGGGCACACAGGAGAAGTGACCATCTACTTTTCCACCCCTCCCCCTTTTTCTTCTCTTTGTCTCTCTCTTCCCCTCGCGCAACCATGGTTCAAATGGTTCAAGCAAGTTGAACCCCAGCGCTGATGGATCTTTGGCCTCACCTTAGGCACTAAAATAGCTCCCTTCCTGAGCAATAGAGCAATGCCCCAGATAGGTAGAGCATTGCTGGTATGAGGCTTGTTGGGTGGATCCCGGTTGGGATACATGCAGGAAGGAGTCTGTCTTTCTGCTTCTCAATGAAAGTAAGTAAGTAAATAAATAAATAAATAAATAGAAATAAGCACAAACAGATAACCTGCAGGAGCAATTAAACTAAGAATATGCAATCAAAGTACATAAAAGTTATGCTAAATTTGTGTGTACATCAGTAAAACTTTGACTTCTCTATAGTTCATCTCACTGGCATACCATGATGTATAAAATAAAAATAAAATGCTGAGTTTTGGTGCAGTCCTATCAGAACATACCTTTTGATTTCTTTATTTCATATTATAGTTGACAAACATGGTATATAGAGAATTACAACACTGAGAACAAAATTGATTGCCTCCTGTATAATTTTCTTCTGTTTGCGTCATTTAAGTGTAACCTAGAAGCAGATGAAATGATCCTTCTGCTATCTGTAACCAAGAGCAAAGCTTCTCATTTTGCTATAACAGGAAGTGATAAAAAGTGACGAAGAGGCCCTGGCCGGTTGGCTCAGTGGTAGAGCGTTGGCCTGGCGTGCAGGGGTCCCTGGTTCGATTCCCTGCCAGGGCACACAGGAGAAGCGCCCATCTGCTTCTCCACCCCTCCCCCTCTCCTTCCTCTCTGTCTCTCTCTTCCCCTCCCGCAGCCAAGGCTCCATTGGAGCAAAAATGGCCCAGATGGCTCCTTGGGCCTCTGCCCCAGGCGCTAGAGTGGCTCTGGTAGCGATAGAGTGACGCCCCGGAGGGGCAGAACATCGCCCCCTGGTGGGCAGAGCGTCGCCCCCTGGTGAGCGTGCGGGGTGGATCCTGGTCGGGCGCATGCGGGAGTCTGTCTGTCTCTCCCCGTTTCCAGCTTCAGAAAAAAAAAAATTTTTTTAAAAGTGACGAAGATACGTAGTACATAAAAAATGTTGAAACAATTACAATGATGGTGTGAATAGGAAAAAAAATGTCATTATTCTTTAGTTGAAGCAAGATGTCATCAAAACATGGGTTTTTTTTTGGTTTTGGGTTTTTTTTTTTGTATTTTTCTGAAGTTGGAAACAGGGAGGCAGTCAGACAGACTTCCGCATGCCCCCGACAGGGATACATCTGGCATGCCCACCAGGGGGCGATGCTCTGCCCATCTGGGGCGTTGCTCTGTTGCAACCAGAGCCATTTTAGCACCTGAGGCAGAGGCCATGGAGCCATCCTCAGTGCCTGGGCCAACTTTGCCCCAATGGAGCCTTGGCTGCGGGAGGGGAAAAAGGAGACAGAAAGGAGAGAAGGGGAGGGATAGAGAAGCAGATGGGCGCTTCTCCTGTGTGCCCTGGCTGGGAATTGAACTCAGGACTCCTGCACGCCAGGCCAACACTCTACCACTGAGCCAACCGGCCAGGGCCACATAGGTTTGTTTTTGATGGTTGTGATTCTATAGTTATTTGCAATTGGCTTTAAGACACCTTATAACTAAAGGTTTTATAAGAAAAATGTTTTTTTTATTTTAAGAGTCAGAAATTTAATCATTGAATCCTACTGTTCACCTTGAAATAGTTGTTTAATAATTTTATAACTCAATATTTTTATAAAATACAACCATAGCATTACCTAAGGACATTGACGTGTTCTAAAATAACTGAAAAGTTCTTTCGCTTTAGGAATGAATTGCGCCATATGAAATTTCAAAATTTCAAAATGCACTGTCTGCATATTTATAGCACTTAAATAATCTATAAGATATTTAACTCTCAGTCTTTCTAAGTGGACGAATATTCACTATGAATCAAAAATTTGAAATAGTCTTAAAAATATCTAAGTGTGTTAATGATTCTCTGAGTAAAAACTTTAGAAATTTATACCTGAAGTTTTTAATCTGTCCTTACCAGCTAAATGCAAAAAGTGACAGTAGAGATTGGTGGCAGAAAGGTTTCCTTCTGTCCAGAGGTACTTACAAACAAATTTGAGTCAATTTACTCTATACTTTGTTCCTATTTTTCCACTCCATTCTACACCTTCTCATTTCCATCAGACAGCACACTTCCTTCTGTCCAGTAAATATCATGTTAGTGCTCACTGGAAAGCCAACTCCAGTTGTACTGGTGGTGGCACAGTGGATAGGTCGTCTACTTGGGCCACCGCAAGTCACCAGCTTGAGTGCAGGATCATTAACATGATCTCAAGGTTGCTGGCTTGAGCCCAAGGACACTGGCTTGAGCAAGGGGTCACTGACTTGGCTTGAGTCCACTCCGGTCAAGACACAAATGAGAAACAATCAATGAACAACTAAAGTAACACAAATACGAGTTGATACTTCTCATCTGTCTCCCATCCTGTTCCTGTCTCTCTCTTTCTCTCTCTCTCAAAAACAACAAAAAAAAGCCAACTCAAGGAATCTAAGTATTTACTTATCTTTTTGAAAGCTGTAAACTCCTTCACCTATTCATACCTCAGTTTAAGTAGTCATAACATCTAAAAATGTGTCAATTTAAGGCCCTGGCCGGTTGGCTCAGTGGTAGAGCGTCGGCCTGCCGTGCAGAAGTCCCGGGTTCGATTCCCGGCCAGGGTACACAGGAGAAGCGCCCATCTGCTTCTCCACCCCTCCCCCTCTCCTTCCTCTCTGTCTCTCTCTTCCCCTCCCGCAGCAGAGGCTCCACTGGAGCAAAGATGTCCCGGGCGCTGGGGATGGTTCCTCCGCCTCTGCCCCAGGCGCTAGAGTGGCTCTGGTCGCAACAGAGCCGGGCAGAGTGGCTCTGGTCGCAACAGAGCGACGCCCCGGAGGGGCAGAGCACCCCCCCTGGTGGGCGTGCCGGGTGGATCCGGGTCGGGCGCATGCGGGAGTCTGTCTCTCCCCGTTTCCGGCTTCAGAAAAATACAGAAAAAATAAATAAATAAAAAATAATTATAATTAAAAATAAAAATGTGTCAATTTTAAATCACTTTAACAAGTAATGTATGACACATGATTCTTTGAATAGAACATATTATGAAATTACTGAAATGATGATAGTCCTGTAGTTTCCTAATTAGAAATCAAGTGATTAGAATTAAGCTATCTATATATTCCTACCTACCATTAAGAATAATTTCCTAATTCTTTTTTTTGTTAAAATTCATAATCATATACTCAATTTTTTTATCAGTTGAAATAATCTTCCATATTGTAAATTGTCATTCAAACTCAGCCTCCAGTATAACATTTGTACATTATAATTCTATCTGCTTTTTCTCTCTGCCCTGGCATAGTGACAGTCCTACCACTTGAAAGGTTAAGGTCAGGTCTCCATTTTTTTAGGAAAGAAAACCACGAGTAACCAAAGTTCCTGCTGTTTATGATGTACTGCAATGTTAGACTTAGTCAAGGTCCCCAGAGAAATCATTCACAATAGGTGATTTTCAAATTCCATTAATTTTTCTTTCTTTTTTTTAATCTTAATCCTGCTATACACATACTGCAATGCAACAGATTATAGGAGAACAGAGGTTTTTATCTTGAAAGTTCCAGTTTAGGAATGATTCACTTTAAAGTGACTAGAATTTTAGGTTGTGTTGTAACAAAAGACACCTTATCAACTCAAAATAGCAGCTTTTAAAGAAGTGTTTTTTTGTCACTATTTTTCTCTAATATATATATTATATATATTATTCTCTCTATATATATATATTATAAATACAATTTAGAAGCCCAAATGAACCTGCTGTAAATAAATTAATTTTACAAGAACACTAAATCTGTATAACATAAATTCAGTGACTTTAAATACATTTATATAATTTGATTATCACAGCAACATTATTAGATAACCAGCTCAGACATAATTATGTTTGATAAACACAAACTCAGAATCATGAGTAATGCTGCCAATTATTTTCCTCATTCATGGAAATGGAGTGCACTAAAAATTCTATTTCTTAGTAAATAGAATACATTTAATTACTCTATTACACTTATTTTTGACAGTGTAAAGTTGTTTTTTATTTTCTTTTGTCTAGGCTTTTTATTTTCCTTTGAGTAGAAACCTATTGCTGATCTGATTCATCCAGCCCTTTTCCCTCATCCTTATCATCAGAGAAAACTTAAGGGTATTTAGCAACATCCATTCTAATGAGTAATTTACTAAACTGAAACAATAGTCATAGCTTCTTAACCTCAAAAACTTTTTTTCCTCTGGGTAATAAAATTGAAATTAAATCAGCCATTTATCCTGGCATGTGGAGTGACACATATTTATCATTAAGTATATATTCAATTATTACATACACACAAGAATACATTGAACCAGTTAAACCTCTAAAGACATTGCAGATATAATCTAATATTTTTTTGCTATTGACACTGTAAATTCTACTGTACAAATCCTATGTAAGACTCAGAGAAATCCACTCCTGACTGTGATAGAACCAACAATTAATATAGATATTCTTTATCAGAATAAGTATTAACACATGAGAATGTACTCACATATTTTCAAAATTTTTCTAACTTGCATTAATCTGAACTATCTGTAACATTGATTAATTGATAGAAGCTTCCTAAAAATTATTTTGACAGATAATTTAAATATATTTAAACATACTGCTCATTTTCAAAATAATATCTTTGGAAATAATTTTATTATGGAAATTTTAGTATGGTATTGCATACAACAAGTATTTTCTCATATATATAGAATTATTTATTAGAATTAATTTATTGTAAAAAAATCTTCAATTATTAAGGCATTCCAATGTAATAGGTTCAATTTCTGTGTTTTCCTTTTACTACAAAAACTTAATAAATCTAACTTTGAGAATTTTATCTCTTTTAACTTAATAATCAGAAACTTTTTTTTTTTTTTTTGTATTTTTCTGAAGCTGGAAACGGGGAGAGACAGTCAGACAGACTCCCGCATGCGCCCCACCGGGATCCACCCGGCTCGCCCACGGGGGGGGGGGGGTGCTCTGCCCCTCCGGGGCATCGCTCTGTCGCGACCAGAGCCACTCTAGCACCTGGGGCAGAGGCCAAGGAGCCATCCCCAGCGCCCGGGGCCATCTTTGCTCCAATGGAGCCTCGGCTGCGGGAGGGGAAGAGAGAGACAGAGAGGAAGGAGAGAGGGAGGGATGGAGAAGCAGATAGACGCTTCTCCTGTGACGCTTCTCCTGTGTGCCCTGGCCGGGAATCGAACCCGGGACTTCTGCACGCCAGGCTGATGCTCTACCACTGAGCCAACCGGCCAGGGCCCAGAAACTTTTCTTATACTACCCTGATATATTTATTATCTAACCAGCTAATTATATATCTTCCTTTAAAAAGCAGCACTTGAAAATTTGAATTCTATCAAATATATTATTTCTTTTTCTTAATATTTTATAAGATTAATGTTTTCTTTTTAATACTAATTATGATGATGAGAGAGAAGGTGGTGCTTTTCATGCATTGGGAAGCACTTTATTGACAACACATGGACATGGGAATGTATTTATTAACATTATATTTTAACTTGTGAATATATGAAACCCTTGAAAATGACTCTTTTATTGTAGTTATTTATTTACCTGCTCTGATTCATGTTAATAATCTTTATGTGTTTATGTGAACTTTATTTGCATCTTCCATCAGTCAACAGTGGGATTGTTTTTTAATTTAGAAGAACGATCCGGTGAAACTATAGGTTCCATTATTTAACAGATCAACAATAAAAGTGAAACCTTTGTTATTAATTAAACCAGATGTATCTTTTTATATATTAATTTTCAATCCCTTACAAAGTAATATTCTGTGTTGAATAGAAAATATTTGTCTTATCTCTTTTAATAATATATCCAAAATTCAACCACATTTATACTATATTTTATTATTAATCAGACATCAGATTTTTGAATAAGTAACAAAGTTCTGAGTACAATCATTAATGATTTTGAGTAACAATATCTTCTTTAGATAAGTAAGGCTTTACACAGGCAATATTATAAACTATATTTTTGCTTTGGTTTATCCTCATATTAGTAGCTAAGCATTTTATTTGTAACATGGAATGCACTAGTGCAGGGGTTGGGAACCTTTTTGGCTGAGAGAGCCATGAATGCCACATATTTTAAAATGTAATTCCGTGAGAGTCATACAACAACCCATGTACATTATGCATTATCCAATAAAATTTTGGTATTGTCCTGGAGGACAGCTGTGATTGGCTCTAGCCACCTGCAACCATGAACATGTGCTCATAGGAAATGAATGGATTGTAATACATGAGAATGTTTTATATTTTTAACATTATTATTATTTTTCTTAAAGATTTGTCTGCGAGCCAGATGCAGCCATCAAAAGAGCCACATCTGGCTCACGAGCCATAGGTGTCCGACCCCTGCACTAGTACATAAGGTGACAATTATATAGTATTAAAAATCCACATTACAGAATATGTTTAAGATTGGCCCAGGACAATATAAAGATGACATCTTAAGTGTGCAATCAGACACATTGATTTGTTATGGAAGCATATTTAAGAAATTAATTTATAGTCAAGTCACATGTACATTTATTAGTATTAATAGTCTTTGAAGTTACTTTGATTTTGTATGAGCATCAATATTATTTCCAATTTTATTGTTTCTCCTTTAAACCTGCAGTTATTCTGTAAAAAATTATTATTGATGTATTGAATATTCACCTATCTTTGTAAGCAGAAATAAAGAGTTATAAAAGACATAGGATCTTTTAGTCCCTTAAGTTTCCCTGTGTTTGCTTTTTTTTATAATTCTTTTTTTATACTTTGATACCTTATAAGTCTGATGAAAAGGAAGAATCGTGTGTTTTGAATATGTTGATATTTTTATATCTCCACCGACAACAGGCAACATTAACTTGAAAGAGGCAAATAGGAAGAATTCATTCCTCTTAACAGTATCTGTTTATTTGTGTTTTCTTTTAGTCAATCTGCTGGATTCAAAAACAATTCAAGGGGAGCTGGGCTGGATTTCTAACCCAACACATGGGGTGAGTTCAGTAAATTATTGATAGGGAACATGATTCTGTCTATTGCCTCTCTTAGAGAGCAGAGGAGTTATTGGTATGTTTTCTAAAGCAAACACCTGTACTTCTGGTGACACTTCTATCAGTGTATTTATTACATTGGAGAAACAGAGCCTAATATTTGTGTCCAGTGGAACTACTGAGAATTTTAAAAGTTTTTTTTTTCCTTCTGAATTTATCAATTGGTTGAATGGATGAAAGATACGTAAAAAGCTTAATTATCACTAGCATCATGCAGATGATCTAGGTGTGATCATCTAACATGTTTTGTGATGTAATCAGACTAAATGAATGGAGAAGACATTCTAAGTTGTAAGTAATGTAGAAAGTGTGCATTTCCAGATGGTAGTCTCCAGAGATGTAGCCTTAAAATAAACCTCAGTGACTTTTGCAAGTGGCGTAGGATATATTTGTCAAGAGTACAAACCTCTGTTGCCATAATTTCTTTGTTTAAAATATTTGCAACTTGTCTAGATTATTTTCAAAGTGGGTGTTTAATTTTGATAAAGTCTGGATGCCTTCACATTTTAAACTTTTTACATGTCTTTAGTCCTATACCTGCCAGGCACAATCTTACTAAGGTGTGTGACATTCTGGTGGTCTGAATATTTATGAGCCTTTTGTGGAAGTAAAGTTTTCTTTAGTTTTTTTTTTTTCAAAAATAAAAGAGAAGCATATATTTGGAAAAATTCTTGTTCCTACAAAATTGTGTAATAAGTACCTAAGCATGTCATTTTGTTTCTAAGTATAGCCTGTAGAAAAAGCCAAGGGTTTCCTTGAAATATTTGTGATAGGTACAAATTTATGTATTCCCATTTCCTTCTACACTAATTCTCTCTTTCAAGAGGTTATAATTACTTCCACTTAGCACTGGTGTTCCAATCTTTAGACTTTTGTGCCTGAACATAGTGATTCTTATGGTACTATCAACTTTTTCACCAACGGATGTTTTACGTCAAGGTTACTTCATCTATCTGTCGTCTTTGTATCTGCTTCTCTTCCTGGTACACCTTGACATTGACACAATGCCAAAACCTATCACATAATCAGGCCATGGTTGCTTCACAAGGGAAAGGATGAAGTAAGCCAGGATTTGGCTTTCCCATAGGTGTAAAATGATTCAAATGATTGGGATAAAAGCACATCCTGGGTAGTCAGGAGTGAATCAAAACTCAGGATTGAGCTGGAAAACTCATTTCAAACCCACCTTCTGAAAGCCATACCTAACTTTAATTCTGATTTTAGAAATTTGAGTTTTTCATTACTCTTTTGGATAATATACAGAAAGCAAATACTACAGTGACATTTTACTAATAGATATTCATATGTGTATTTAAAAAAAAAAAACAAAAAAACAAGGAATTCACTTAGATCAAAGCGACAAACAACCTACCTGATATTTTTAAGACATGTTTGTATATTGACAATTTGGAGAAATGTGGTCATTGTACTATGTGAATCACATCGATTTTGTGATGATACAATGTTGGCACTTCTACTTCCAGAACTACGTTGGGGGCGGGGGATGTTGTTCTAGAACGCTTCCACACAAAGTATGGTGCATGCATCAACTAGCCACAGCCACACCTGGGAGAATCTTAGAAGTGAAACTGTCAGGTCGCACCCCAAGCTCTCTGAGTCAGCATCTGCACTTTCCACGTGGTCCCCAGGTGATTCCTGAGCACATGAAATGTAAGAGACACTCTTCAGAATAATTGACCTCTTGACTTTTTCCATCTCTTATCCAATTTCCTACCTTCTTTTTGCCTAGGAACAGTTTATGTTTCTCTTTTGGCTTACTCTTGCCTCAGAGAGCAGATCTCAGTCTCTTCATCGCCTTCCTGGTTGATCTTGCAGCTGTGTCTTGGCCTTTTTCTGATGCAATAAATAGCCTAAAACAGCTGGCCAACCTCTACAAACTTATCATTAAAACTGCAGGGACAAAAACCAAAAATCTCCTCAACAAGTCAGGATATTTTTAATACTTCAAGACCACAAAACTTAAAAAAGAAAAATGAAATATGATTTTTTTTTGTACTGTAGTGATGCATAGTGTAGTTTTTCTTTAAATTTTCTCTATTATGTTAACCACAATGTCTGTGAGGAAATAAGTTGTGTTAACTTAGAAAATGTTAGATGACTAGTCATTTCTTGTTGAGAAACTGATGACATTCTTGACTGAAAACACTGAATAGCCAATTGAGGTTTGGTATTTAACATCTTTGCTTGGACAACATTGTGCTTTTGGATTCAGTAAATTTTTTTTAATGATTTAATGTTGCCATTTTCAGTATGACAAAGGTAGATACATTTTGTGTTTTCTGTTTTTAAAGGAGATAGTTAAGACAATTTGATATGTTTGCTGCAAGTTTTTCATAACAAATGACATGTAATGTAAGAGCTGGAAATAGCTTTTAAATTTTTATTGTTTTAATTAACGAACCCTAATAAATACCAGTGAATCTATTTTTAGGTTAATAAAATATAAATGCAAGCTCTGGAAGAAAAATTATAACAATATCACACTATATTGAATTACTGAAAATCTGCTCTTTATATCTTGTTTAGCTTAGGAGTGAAAGTTTGAACTCTTTTAACAACAGCTCCTATTTCCTCCCAACCTCCAGCCCCTGACACTCACTTTTCTCCTCTCTGTTTCCACAATTTTCACTTTTTTTTTTTTAGGTTTCAGAATAAGTGATACCATGCAGTACTTGTCTTTCTCTGTCTGGCTTATTTCACTTAGCAGAATGTCCTCAAAGCCCATCCATGTTTCACAAATGACAGGAAATATCATGTTTTTTTAAATTTAGGGGAATGGTTCTTAAGGCGATGAGGCTGTCAGCAGAGAAGTGGCTTTGATTTTACGCCGTGGGAGGATTTGGCAGTGTCTGTAGATATTACTGGTTGTCACAACTACGGAGGCAGGACAGTACTGATATCCAATAGGAAAGGCCAGGTGTGCGGTACACACTCTACATTGAAGAGCGCAGCCCCCCATAACAAAGAACAATTGGCTATAAAACTGCAGTACCAGGTGAGAACACCCTGGGGTATGAATATTAGTGCTTCCTTGGAAGCTGTGGCCTAAAATGATCTCTGGGGACTGCCAGCCACTGCTTTAAGTGCCAACCATACCTCTATCAGAAGCTCCAGATTCCAAATCTGCTGAAACAGAAATTTTAAAAAATGGAAAAGTGATTTATTCTAAAAATAATTTTTTTTGTGGAATAATATCACCTGAGTTTCATAAAATTAATTAATATGTCTGGGAGGAAATGGCCCAGAGTGGCTCGTTCCTTCATGTAATTTTTCTATTTTTATTTTCCTCTTTTCCTAGAGATACATCATTTTACACTTAACTTATATAATTTTGGGGGGAAGAGTATTTCTATCTCTATCTTTAAGTGCTGTTTTGAAACTTAAGAGTCAACTTCCGCATCCCAGTCTGATGCTCTATCCACTGCGCCACCACCTGGTCAGGCTAAGAGTAAACTTAATAGAAAATTATGGTACAATATTTTTAGGTCTGGGGCAGGTTTTCAAATAACTGTCTGGGAGAAAATTTAAGGAAATTTTGGTTTTCTCTAAGTGAATATCATGAAAATAATACTCAAATGTGTAAACTGAAATTATCAGGCAGTCAGAAATAAATTTTGTTTTTCAATAAAAGTTTTATCTGACATAAATATTTTATCCAATTAAGTTTGTTAATTTTAGTAAAGCAAACACAGCAATTTTCTTCTGTGGCCCTGTAAACTATAAATTATAATAATTTGAATTCTGGACCAATTTTATTCAGTAATTTCAGTAAATAATTCAATAGCTTATATATTCTTTGATTTAGAGGACAAACAACGGATATAAAAGTCCTTATTGATTTTTGGATTACAACCTAGAAAAATCTTTTGTTTACACATGACTAAGTAGTTGAATATATTTATTTATTGGTTAGTTGATAATGTCAATCTAACAAATAAACTTCTCTGGTTGAGTTTAACTTCTCTGGTTGAGTTTAACTTCTCTGGTTGAGTTTAACTTCAGAGGAGAGATGAGAGTAAGGTATAGCTACATAATTTCATCTTAAAATAGTATTGATTTGCCCTGGCAAATCAGTTGTAGATCGTCAGCCCCGTGTGTGGTAATCCTGGGTTCTATTCCTGGTCTCTCTCTCTCTCTCTCCTTTTCCGCAGCCATAACTCGAATTGTTCGAGCAAGCTGGCCACAGGCGCTGAGGATGGCTCCATGGCCTTGCCTCAGGTGCTAAAATAGTTCAGCAACAGAGCAGAGTCTCAACATGCGCAGAACATTGCCCTGTAGTGGGCTTGCCGGATAGATCCAGTCAGGGAGCATGCCAGAGTCTGTCGGTTTGCCTCTCTGCCTCTCACTTAATTAAAACAATTTCTTTGAAGATAGTATTGATATGCTGATTAACTAGAACAGAGAAATCATGAATACTGACTCAATTAAAGAAACTCTCATAAGGAGAAGGAAATGAGGACATAGTTGGTAGAGTATACAAAAAGCACAAGCTAAAATGAGTCATTTATGTATATTTGTGGATCTTAAAAAGGAGTCTCAAAATTATCAATAGTGGCATTACTGTTTTCTACCTTCCTCCTTTTGGAATTTTCTTCCTTTAAAGTTTTCCTTAGCTATCTTAGCAAATAGAAGTTCTTTTGGTTGCCCACCCAATATCTGATGTCAAAGATAATAAAGTAGTAAAATAAAATAAACGCATTATTTAAAATCAGAACATCTGCTTGTGAATTCTGGCTCTACCATTTATTGCTGTCTGATGAGATGCAGGCCACTGAAGCTTCATTAATATTTATCTTCACTTTTTAAAAAAGGTATAACAGTAATTCTGATGTCACAGCAGTTACAGCCAATGAGTTTTGTTTGTATACATCTCTTCTTTTTCTATCTATGAGTATATATGTGCTGCATGTACAGGCAATAAGGCATGCGAAATAGCTCTGCAAATATTTCTTAGTCTTAGACTAATAGGTTTTAAGATTTCCCCATTCTCATCCAAACCTTTTGTAAAATTACTGTAGCTGATATGTCTTCTTCAATCTCAGTGTACACTTAATTTCCTGAATTTGACTTTAGAAGTAGAATTGATAGTATTCCCTGCAGACACCTCTTAGGTTAAGAGACCAAAGACCTTTCCTTTGACATCACATGACTGTTATTCCACTGGATCTGTGCAGACATAAGATTACATTTTTAATTGAAAGAGCCAAACTATATTAGTTGGGTGATTAATTAATTTATTTAAACATTTAAATAATGAGAATTTTGTCAAAATGTTAGTGTCTTCTTCACTGAGACCTGACTCTTTTTTATGCACTCTCCTGACACTCCCAGACTAGCACATGCCACCTGTTTAAACTCACCTACCTTGTTCTTTGATGGCTCTTCGAAGCTTAGAACTATATATTAGTACAATTATTTCATTGATATTTACCTCAGCCAAGAAACTGAAAGCAATTTGAGGCCAATTTCCTTTTCATTTTTCTCATTTTAGGTTCTTGGATTATAGTTTCTCAATAATTATAATTACCTGAATAAATGCATAATAAAACTTTCCAAAACGAAACAAGATAAATGGGTTACACTGATTTTGAATTTGTTGAGAAAAATTTGATCATTTCAATTTGTTAGGTCCAATTGTGTCTTTAAATTATTTCATTTTCTTCTTAATGGCCTAAGTGAAATTATATATATATATACACCGTATGTGTATATTATGTATGTATATGCAATATACATACATAATATATAAATATATATGGCTATATTAAGTATAATATTATTTTTGTACTAAAAATCTATTTGTTAAAATTATTTAGAAAATGCTGCCAAACTATGAGTTTTAAGTTAACTAAAAAGAAAAGAATATAGAGACAGCTTTATATTGAAAATTATATTGATTGCTGCTTAAAGAAAAAAAGCAAGAATTCTGCAAATAAAAAAAATTCAATTTAACTAAAAAAACCTAATGTTTAGAATTAAATGAATCATAGAGATAGCAAAAATATTGCAATTATTGCAATTTGTAACGTCTGGATTCTAGAAGTCTCATCTACTGAATTTCTAGCTTTCCCTTGGTGAATGGTGTCTGCAATGCAGGGAGACTATGTTGACAACTGGGTGTCAACAATAACCACCTGGGATTTTGCCTTTACAAATCAAAGTCCAAATTCTGCTTCATATGCTGAATAGTCAATGCAAGAAAATAAAATGTTTGACACGTGATATGTGATTCTTGGTCCTTTGAAATTTTTCTGTCTAAAATGAACAATACGACATATTTTAAAAATATCACTTTCACGTATTATACTGATCCTTCAAGGAAGGATGTCTGATCAAATTAGAAAAACAGGGCAAAGTTTTGCAGGGTTTTTTTTTTAACCGTTTCTTGAAAACAAATGCACTGTAAAAGAATGGGATATGTGCACGAGTTTAATACAGTGTAGTCTAACAACATTTCATTTATAAAAATTAAAACGTTATATCTTGTATTTGTTTTAACAAAAAATTTTATCACTACTTTAAATCAAATAGAAACCACTTTCCTTTGCTAATTCTGTATAGTTCTATGTGAATCTTACTCTCTCCATCAAATCAGTTATTACTTTTTTGGGGGTTGGATTAGAATTTTAAAAACCTGACATATAATATACTGTGCTTCTTTTACTTTGATGTATGGCATGTGGGATTTAAAGCAGAGGAGACTTGAAAAATATTTGGATGGATTTTATTTAGTTCAGCTTTACTCATAAATTTGTGCTATATGAAGGTAAATAAAAAGCTAAGATATATGTAAATAATTTTTATTTTAATTTTGAATGTTTAAACAGTACATTAAATCACTATAATAATTTTCTATTTGTTTTTTAAGGTAACTGTACAAATTTTGAATCAAGAACAAAATTAGTCTTCTAGTGGTTTTTCATATTGATAGCATTTTTAAAAACATTATACCATTTGATACCCACTCTGTTAGCTTATGCAACTTCATACAAATATACTGTTTGTTTTAAGGGGGAATGGTTATTAAAATAAAAGCAACCAAAGTATAGATATTAAACTTAAAAAAGGAATGGTTTTTATACTCTTATGTAAAATAGTACATTCTGATTTCCATATTGCTAAGAAGTTTCCAGTTTCTTTAATATTTTAAAGAATATACTTAGAATAAAAACACTTTGTTCAAGCTTCCAATTTTTCATTTGACTATAAGATCTGAATAAACCTATGTATATTCTTAAGTAGAAAAGAGTTTTAATATTAACATTCCATGAAATGCGATTTTGATGGAAATTTATAAAAATGATAATATGCACCAAAAATTGCTCATTTTTTTCTCCTTTTTTGATGTTATATATTAGTGGTTCTGACCCTTAAATTTATTATTTCCTGATGGTTAATTGATTTTGAAAAGCAAAAAAAAATTTCTGTAAAAATGTGGTGTAAAACACTTTTTAAATAAGTTTCATGTCCCAAATGATAGCCGATGAACTTGAAACATTTTAAAGGTTATAATAGCCACAATAAAAAACAGCTGGAGTTTTTCTTCAACTTTAAGGGCCCATTGGCTACTCTTAGTTTTTCTCTTTTTTCTGCTAATAAAGATCACTTTACTTAGGAAATGAAAATAATTTTGTCAAAGTTTATTTAGTTTATAAAAATAACTTTATCAATGAAATGATAATATCTGAAGCCCTAGGAATTGTTAAAATCATCTGTCCTTTCCATGAGACATAAGGAAGAAAACGTCCAGGGCGCTAGTGTACTCCATTTTCTGAGTAGTCTAAGTTTATAAGTTAATTTTATTTGTTCTGATATAAATATCCATATATCAGAGTGAATACACTACATATACAATATTACAAATAGGAATTTTAAAAAGTTAAAATCCTTGGTTTACAACCAAGACCACTACCACATTAGAAATCCTTGGATTGGACCAGCCACCTTCCTCTTCACAGACCCTCTTTGTGATTCTGATGCTGCTCAAGTTGGAATTACTGTGCTAGAAAATTATGACCTTCTATAGTGAAGGAGACATTACTTACAGATGTATTTAACTATTACTTGATACAATGCTGTAGTTTATTCCAATCCCTTAATTAATACTGAATTGTGCATGATTTTTAATTAATATGTCTTCATTTTTGTTAATTTGTTTTTTTTTTTGTTTTGTTTTTTTTCCACAATTAGAAGCAGGGAGGCAGTCAGACAGACTCTCGAATGTACCCGACTAGGATCCACCTGGCATGCCCACCAGAGGGCAATGCTCTGCCCATCTGGGTCTTTGCTCTGCTGCTGCCAGAGCCATTCTAGCACCGGAGGTGGAGGCCATGGAGCCATGGTCAATGCCCGGGCCAATTTTGCTCCAATGGAGCCTTGGCTATGTGAAGGGAAGAGAGAGACAGAGAGAAAGGAGATCAGGAAGGGTGGAGAAGCAGATGGGCGCTTCTCCTGTGTGCCCAGGCCAGGAATCGAACACATGACTTCCACAGACCTAACTGACGCTCTACCACTGAGCCAACTGGCCAGGGCTTCTTTACTTTTTTTATATTAATGTTATATAATAAACAAATAAGAAGAGAAAGCAGACATTTTACTAACAACTTGAGGAATCTATTCTTAGCAATTTGTAACCAGAATTTGCAATTATTCTTCTCTTATGTAATCCTGGAGTTCAGTCTGAACTGCATGCAGTATCTTCAGTATTTCTAATTACTGAAGACATGTATATATCTGGCATCAATTGCTCATTATAAAAAGATGACATTAAAATAACAAGACTACAAAAGCTCTTAATTAAATGATAGGGAAATGGGAATGAGGAATATAAATGTTTTCCATCAAGGAGTTACTAGAATATAAGGCTGTCTGAGAAATGACAATGAAATATCCCTAGAAAGTTACTGTGATCAGCTTGTGATGAATTTTATGTACCTGCTAAAGATTTTGAACATGATTAACAAGCTGATTATGAAAGATGCTTTGAAGAACAGAAAGAGTAAAAAAAAATTGGAAATTACTGAGACAGCTCTCATGAAAAGTTATAGGAACCTATAATCTACCCCTATATTCCTTTGGTTATATAACTTAGTGATTAAATTTTTACTATTTTTCTACCAGTCCAGGAAGAGTATATTCTAAAAAGTAATTTTTTAAAAAAACAATTAACAGGTCATTTATATAATAAAAGCATAAAATAAAGAGAAGCCAAATTTGGCCCATTGAGTAAGTTGGAAGACCTTTGGATGGCTCAATACAAATGAAAATTATATAGTAAACTGAGGAAGATTAAAGGGAAAAAAAAGAGCATAAGGTGCTCTAACAATAAAGTAATCAAATTTGCCATCTGTTTGACAATACTAGTCAATGTTCTTTGGGGCCTGAGATTAAGAATAGGCTAAACTTTAGAAAAATGTCAATAGCAATCACCCTTTGCAACATAAAATGAAAAGACCATGGATCGGGCATCCAGTAGATTTCGCCAGTGCAAGAGAGAGGATGCAATGGGATGGTTTCAAATCACTGTAACTCCCAGTCTACACATGGCTGCTTATTCCGTGCCATGGAAATCGTGAAAGTTGATAGCCATTAACTTGATGGATTTACTCAAAGTCTTCAGTGGAATTTAAAGTTTGTGGATGATATAAATCAATTTTGTAAATGTCCTTAGAACCATTTGTCATCTGTATCCTTAACATTGGAAGAATGTGCAGGGTTGTCACTTTTTTTTTTAATGTAGAATTAGTGCTATACCGGGTAATGTTGACTTAACTTTGCCTTTTCTACTGAGTATTGGAAAGACAGAAAACAACAACGTAGTCATAAACAAACAAATAAAAAAAACCATAGAATTTTGAATTTTGTGAAAAAGTTTATTTCTAGAGCTGTGTAATTTTTCATTAAGGGCAGCACAATTTTATTTTACTTGGAGCAGGAGAATATATGTGAGTAATCAATTTTAGAATCAGCAGAGACTTTGGAAACCATAAAGCAATTCCTTAATTAAGTAGAAAAGCAACTAAAGCTCGCAGAGTCTTAGTGTTCTTCTGCCCAAGGTTATGTCACCGCTTTCCGCGTCTGGGTTCAGTGGTCTTCTCATTAATCCTCTCTGTCTCGGTCTGTGGACAGCACCAAAGGAGGGTTCCAGTTTACGTGATTTAATTTTTAACAGACTATACTCATAGAGCTTCAGGACTATTTTGTCTGGGTGTCAAACCTTACAGCACCATAAATAATAACCAAGTCTTGGGTTACATCAGTCAACATAGATAGAGCTACTTTTTTCAGCCATTGAAAACTGCTGATCTTTTATAAGACAAGAGGAAAACTGGGTTATAAAGGAGTATTATTAGTTCTCTCTTCTTGAGTATGCGTGTCTCCTCATCACAGCTTGATTTATGATCCAGGAACTGAGCTGTCACTTAATGACTAAAGATTCTTAACGCATTCTCTGATCGCTAGAAATTGATTTTTTACCTTAGAGTTAAATATAAATCTGAATTTACTTGCGTTGAAAGAGTATTTTTAAATGTCAGCTTATAATTAAAATCAATCTCATCTGTTTTCAGTTTTCATTAGAACTAATAAATGTTTTGAGATCCTTTAAAAATTAGTTCCTTGGCCCTTACCTGGTAGTGAGTTTGTTAGAGCATTGTCACGACATGTGGAGCTTGCTGCTTGAATCCTTGGTCAGTACACATACAAGAATCAACCAGGGATGGCATGAATAAATGGAACAATAAGTCAATGTCTATCTATCATCTATCTATCTATCTATCTATCTATCTATCTATCTATCTATCTATCATCTGTCATCTATTTTTCTTTTTCTTCACTCTCAAAAAAACCCAATAAAAATAATTATAAAAATTATTAATTTTGTTTAATGTGACTAGTCTTAAAACAGAATGGTTCTATGTGATATATTTTTGCCAAAAAAATCCTCTTCAGGACTTAAAATGGCTTAACCTGTGATGGTGTATGGACCTGGAATGCTGAGGTCACTGGTTCAAAACTCTGTGCTTGGCTGGTCAAAGCACATATATAAGTTGACGCTTCCTGCTCCTACCCCTTCTCTCTCTCTCTCTCTCCTCTCCAAAATGAATAAATAAAATATTTTTTAAAAATTTAAAATGTTTCCAAATTGTTAACTCTATTTTTTTCTTGAACTACTAAAACAAGTCAGTGTTTTTTTTGTTTGTTTGTTTTTTGTTTTTTTGTGGTTTTTTTTTTTTACAGAGACAGAGAGAAAGTCAGAGAGAGGGAAAGATAGGGACAGACAGACAGGAATGGAGAGAGATGAGAAGCATCAATCATCAGTTTTTCATTGCAACACCTTAGTTGTTCATTGATTGCTTTCTCATTTGTGCCTTGACCGTGGGCCTTCAGCAGACTGAGTAACCCCTTGCTTGAGCCAGCGACCTTGGGCTCAAGCTGGTGAGCTTTGCTCAAACCAGATGAGCCCATGCCCAAGCTGGTGATCTCGGGCTCTCGAACCTGGGTCCTCCGCAACCCAGTCCGACGCTCTATCCACTGTGCCACTGCCTGGTCAGTCAGTCTTTTCTTTATTGGATACTTTTTTACAGAAATAATGTAGTTTTAAAAATAATTTGACCCTGGCTGGTTGGCTCAGTGGTAGAGCATCAGCCAGTGTACGGAAGTTCAGGGTTCGATATCCAACGAGAGCACACAGGAGAAGTGCTCATCTGCTTCTCCACCCTTCCCCCTCTCCTTCCTCTCTCGCAGCCAAGGCTCCATTGGAGCAAAGTTGGCCTGGGGACTGAGGACGACTCCATGGCCTCTGCCTCAGGTGCATTCTAGAATGGCTCTGGCCACAAATGAGTAATGCCCTAGATGGGCAGCATCACCTCCTGGAGGGCATGCCAGGTGGGTCCCTGTAGGGTGCATGCAGGAGTATGTCTCTCTGACTCCCTGCTTCTCATTTCAGAAAAATACCCCCCCCAAAATTGATAGTTATAAGTAAGGATAACAAGTTAGCTCTTCAACATATTTTGAAAATGTAAAAATACACAAAGAAATTTTATAACAAAAAATATTTGTGGTATATTTGCCATAGTGACCATCTCTTTTAAAATAAATACTTTTACCCTAAAATAAATGATCAAATTAAAGAAAATTTTAGGAGTGGTCAACATTTTGGGGGAGGACTCAGTGTGATTGCTTTGTTTTAGAAAGAAAAGTATATGGGGGTAATATTTGTTTCTAGGATCTACTGAGTTCTGAATAGTTTATGAAGTCTAAAGGGGGTTTGTTAAATTTTAAGCATATTAAATTTATTTTGTTGATAAATAACAGCTTTAATTTCTGTTATATATTGGTCACTATCACAGGCAGTAGAGATGTAAACAATGCCAATAGTTAATATTTCTAAAATTTGCTAGGCCTATTCATAGTGTTTTCCATATATCAACTAATTTAATTCTCACAACAATCCTATCAAGTTTTGCTCTCGTTTTACAGAAGAAGAAAATAAACCCTAATAAATTTAAGTAACTAAAGAATTAAAAGTCTCTGTCAAATACAGCCAGTCAGTGATAGAGTCAAGAATGGAAACCAGGCAGTCTGACTTCTATTTTGTTGTTGTAGTGAACAGAGACAGAGAAAGGGACATATAGGGACAGACAAACAGAAAGGGAGAAAGATGAGTAGCATCAATTCTTCTTTACGGCACCTTAGTTGTTCATTGATTGATTTCTCATATGTGCCTTGACCATGGGGCTATAGCAGACCAAGTGACCCCTTGCTCAAGCTGGTGAGCCTTGCTCAAACCAGATGAGGCCGCACTCAAGCTGGTGACCTCAAGGTTTCAAACCTGGGTCATCCACGTCCCAGTCCGGTACACTATTCACTGAGCCACCACCTGGTCAGGCTGAGTTTTTACAGTATATAAACTACCCCTGCTCTCTACTGCCTCTTGGAAGAGAGGTAAGGAAGATATTTCTTCAGGAAACTTACATTTTGGTAAAATAAATCATCAACCATAATACAATGACAGTCATCATTGAGATACACAGTAGGTACAATAATATCATATAAAGTAAATCAGCACTTCTACATAACATGAGTCAGTAAAAATTATATCAAGATGCTACAAAACTAAAAATAAGTAGGAATGTACCAAGTGTATGTGACTAGGGACCACACTCACAAAGCTCAGCCTTTGCTGGAAAAAAACAAACAAACAAACAGCCAAAGTCATCTGAAGGCAGATAAAGTAGATGGAGAAGAAATAGGTGATGAGAAATGTAAAGTTAAAAAGCAAGCGTTAGAATTATAGACTGGATTATGAAGAGCTTCATATACATGCCACAGTGTTTGGATTCTCTTCAATAGAAAATAGTTAAACACTGTAAGAATTAGAATGTTTATTCTATGACTAGAGGTACAAAGAAAGTTGTTACAGTAAAGTCACCCAAGAAAGCTATCTGGCAGGGCAGGGAAGGGAAGTGTAGATACTGGGTCATTTACAAGGTCCTATAAAAAATGGTGAATTAAAGGTTAATTTTTATAATATTCAGTGTGATTGATGATGACTGGCATGTATCTTAGTTTCTCCTATATCAAAGTTTCGCAAACTTTAGACTATGTCAGAATTAACTGTATGACACAGTCCTTATAGTTACTGAATGCATTGCCAATGGTGCTGGTCCAAGGCTCAGTAGTAGAGTATTGGCCCAGTGTGTGGGTGTCCCAGGTTGATTCCCTGTCAGGGCACACAGAAGAAATGCCCACCTGCTTCTTCACCTCTCCCTTTCTCGCTTCTCTCTGTCTCTCTCTCTGTCTCTCTCTTTTCCTCCCCTCCTGCAGCCAACGCTTAATTGGAGTGAGTTGGCCCCCCGACCAATTCTGCCTCAGGCACTAAAAAAAATGGTTCCAGCTGCAACAGAGCAAGGGCCTCAGATGGGCAAAGCATTGCCCCCTAGTGGGCTTGCTGGGTGGATCCCAGTCGGGGTGCATGTGGGAGTCTGTCTCTGCTTCCCCTCCTCTCACTAAAATTAAAAAAAAAATAAAAGAGAATAATTAAGTATCATGTTTTAGTGCCACATGCCCTCCCAATGAAAATATATACATATATTTATATTTATGTTTATATATGCACACACATACATATCTCTACCTATAACATATCAACATACCCAATGAGATATTTTATGTCACTTTAGTGTTTTAAATTCTGTATTATTGCCCTAATATTATGAATGCTTCCTAAATTACAGAGAAATGTGGAAGGCCTGAAACTAAATTTTTAAATACATGACCATAACAGTGCAGAAGGTCACATATGCACTTTTAAAGTTTTGGGAGATCCATCTCTGGGTACTTTGGCAGTAGAAGGATTATAGAAGCAAAAAAGTAAAGCTTTTACTTCTATATTTATTTTATACTATAAAGTATTTATAATATAAAGCAGGTAATTCTAAAGAAATATTATAAAACAGATATACATGATAGACAAAAAATCTAATTAGAAATTAAAATTTAAAGTAGAATTATAAACAAACACAAATTTAGAAAATGCTCACCAGGTAGCTTTTCTTTCAGAATTCAATTTTCCTCTGTAAAACACTGAGATGACTAAATGTCAGGTTTGTAGAAATGATGATTCTCAGTGGAAATATAATTAGCTGTTAACAACAGTGTTTAAATGGGATAGGACTACTAGCTTTACCTTTTATAAAAGACAAGAATGATCTATAAACAATGAGTATAATCAAATACAGCATTAAATATCTAAAAGAAGTTATGAACTAATTCTTGTGGCCTTGGGCCTGCTTTATTTATCTCATGTGTATTAATATATTTCAACAAAAAATATTTAGAATGAAATAAAAAGGATGTTATTTTTAAGTGTTGAATTTTAATTAAACTTTAAATGAGATATGCTACTTAAATTTATTTATTCCCTGGGCTATAGCCTTAAGAAACAGATATAGGCTGGAATTGTCAGCTTGGAAGATTTCAATGTATATGTTTCATGTGCAAATTACATAAAAAAATTTAATATAAGGAATAGTGTTTTTTTAATTTTATGTAGCTTTTTAAAATTTTTATAATCAACTGAGACTTAGTATACTTAGAATCTATGGTGATAGTGAATAGCAGAATACCTTTTTAGAATATTATTTGAGGATTGACTTAATCTGATGTTTTTATTTTCAACCCACCCAACTCTAGAAAGGACTTTTTTTTGTTGTTTGTTTGTTTGTTTTTGTTTGTTTTTTCTTGTGTGTGTGTATGTGGGTTTTTTGTTTGTTTGTTTGTTTTTGTATTTTTCCGAAGTAAGAAGCGAGGAGGCAAACAGACTCCTGTATGCACCCAACCGAAATCCACCTGGCACGTCCACCAGGGGGCGATGCTCTGCCTATCTGAGGCATTGCTCCGCTGCAATCAGAGCCATTCTACCGCCGCAGGTGGAGGCCATGGAGCCATCCTCAGCACTCAGGCCAACTTTTGCTCCAATAAAGCCTTGGCTGCAGGAGGGGAAGAGAAAGATAGAGAGAAAGAAGAGGGGGAAGGATAAAGAAGCAAATGGGCGCTTCTCTTGTGTGCCATGGCTGGGAATCGAACCCTGGACTTCTACACGCTGGGCTGACACTCTAGTCGGCTCTCCCATTGAGTGAAATGGCCAGGGCCAGAAAGGACTGTTTTTGATTCCACTTATTGAAGCAATTGGTGAAGGGATTAAGTAAACAAACAAACAAAAAGAGATACAGAGTATGGTGATTGCCAGATGGATCGGGAGTTGGGGGTGGGGGAGGTAGAAGAATGTAGAGGGGGGGAAATGGTGATGGAGGGAGACTTGCCTTGGGGTGGTGAACACACAATGCAATAAACAGATGATGTACTACAGACTTGTGCACCTGAGTCTATATAATGTTATTATGCAATGTCACTTCAATAAACAAACAAACAAAAAGAAAAAAAAGAAAAACGGTGCATATACCTGAGTTATTTTCAATTCAAAACCTTGGCACTTCCGTCTGGAAAGAGAAATCACTCTACTACCCAACACTACCTAATTTAGACAGTTGCAAATATAAAACAGTTTAATTGGAGTCATAATATATTATAAATTAATTATAAAAATATATAAATACAACAATATTGTAACTTGGAAGTACTGTGTCACAGAGAGCTAAATGATGTAATGTGAACTTTAAAGCCATCACATACTAATCGAGGATCATAGTTCTTTAAAAGAGACAGAGAATGGCAGTGGAGCCCATGTCACCCCAGGGGACTGTGGACTAGAGAATGCCATGCCAAAATAATCATGAAATGTACTACAGTTCAGTGGATGTTGTGAAATACTGGCTTCTTACTGAAAGCTGGTATTTCTAACATGATCTAACGGTCACACACCGTAAGGTTGCATAAGGTTTTACCTTTGAAAAGTATTCACTCATTCTATAAATATTTATTAAAAATAACCTATTTTCTTAAGCAGCGCCTGCCAGTTTTTAAGCTACTAATTAAAGATAGAACAAAAATAATTTTATATTAGTTATCTTTGGGATTTCCTTTTCTGAAACAGAATACTATTGAAAATCATTCATCAGACATATATCAGAAATTTCAAATGATTAGTACACTCATTTAAAAACTACGCTCTACTAGCAATATCAAGGGAATACTTTGTAAAGTATGATAGTCTAACCACTATGTTGTACACCTGAAACTAATACAAAATAATATTGAATGTGAAAAACATATACTTTTGATTAAATAAAAAACATACTTTTTCAGGATCAAAAAATAGATTTTTTAAAGTAAAGTATTTCTTAAAAAATATTGTCCTTTTAAATTTATTGTTATAATTCACTATCTTTTTTCTGAAGTGATTCATTAAATTTAATAAGAAGTTAATGACTTTCTTCAACTAATATAATAAAAATAAAATATAACAAAAACTACTCACATTAAATGCATACAAAGAATAAACTCTATAGAACATAAAAGTTTTATAGACAAAAGTTCTAACACAAAACATAAAAGTTGTATATATTTATATTTTAAAAAATTTAAGCCATTATAAGAAGCATGTTAATGCATTTGAAACACAAAAGACATTTACTGATATGTTATATGTGATAGACAAAGGAGGGGTGATAGATATTAATATGATGTTTTAGGTAAAATTTTTCTCCTCTCCTTTTAGATCTTATAATAAAAATTGCAAAAGCTGCAATAGAATTTGCAAATAAAAGCAGCACTATATCATAGCACTTCTATATGATGCTGTATAAGAACCATCTTGTTCTTAGGTATGACTACAACCTACCAGAAGCAGTAGATATTTTAAAGGTCCTATTGCTGTATATCCATTTCCTTATATCTCTGAGATAAGAAAGCTATATATCTTATAGCTCTTTGTTCACTGATATAGTTTGGATAGAAGAGCATATAACACAGACAGGTGGTGGCATGTAAATAACTTCATGATAATTAAGCACCAGCTAAATCCAATTATGTCCAACCACACAAGAGACACAGCAGATACTAAAGTCAAAGTGATAACAAACAACTAGACTTCCATGGGGTATATTTGATCAGTTGAACAAAATGCCTTGAACTTGAACAAATGAAAAATGATCAGCGGTCTTCAGAAAATTTGAGTAGTAAAATTTGACATATATTTATATTGTATATGTAACCTGTTTATATCATGTATAATAAATATAAATAATGTACATTAAATATTGAAAAATGGAGAAATTAAAAAGGCTAAAACAAATATCAATAGCAAGAGCCAATTCACCTCATTTTGGAGACCTCCTAGTATACGAAAAGGTTGGCATCCTTCATTTTAAGACCAATGGCCACTTACTGAATTTTAAATTTCATATCATTTTTCTAAATACATAAACACACCTTTGAGAGAGCTTCAAATGGATAATAACAGATGAACAGATAAATTCTATGTTACTGGAATGTTTACCAGGTATCAACTTAAGTTTATTATGTATGATAATACATAATAATTAAAATCATAAATAGATTTTTTTATATAATTAATTACCTATGTCATATCAAATGTTCAAAATGCCAATCTGATATAGGCAGAATGGAGCATCATAAATATCTGTAGAAAATTCATAAATTTGACCTTTTTAGTGCTGGATTTGCTCTTCAAAAATTTGAACAAGTTCTAACACCTTTTCCTCTGTTACACTCAGGACTGAACCCTTTAGAAAAATATGTACTTGATGGGTTAACTTTGGTAATGAGAGAAATATTATTTTAAAATTATTATTATAAAGGGAATGGGGCAATTGATTTGCAAAAGCATCAGACAGGTGGATCCACATCTGGGCTGTGAGCCACTGAAAATCACTGTATCCAATTGCCTACTCCAAAATGCATTCAACTTTTTTTATGAGAAAGATCCTTACTTTATTCAGACTGACACTGTACCCTGCTAAAACAATACATTTTCAAGCTTCACATTTTTTCAGATCAAAGTGTATCCATAGGATAAAGTTTTGACCAACGTCCTCTAAGTAGGGGTGTGAGACTTGTAAGAAGATGGTGCAGGAAATCTGGCATTTGGGCAATGGCTGGCATTACAGCAGCCGTTCTGTGATATTAGAATGAGAGGCACATGCTCAAGGTGGTGTAGGGAAGAGCCAGTAGGTGCCTGGGTCTGATGACTTCAGGGAGCTGCCATAGCAAATTTAGACTGCCTACTTCTAAACTCTTTGTGTGACAAAATTAGACCTTGTACTTTAGTGAAGATTTTCTGTCCTATCACACCAGTAAAACATAAGTACTAACTGCCTGACCAGCAGGTGGCACAGTGGATAGAGCATTGGACTGGGATGCAGAGGACCCAGGTTTGAAGCCCTGAGCTAGCCAATTTGAATGTAGGGTCACCAGCTTGAGAGTGGGGTCGCTGGCTTGAGCATGGGATCATAGGAACATGACCCCATGGTCACTGGCTTGAGCCCAAAGGTTACTGGCTTGAAGCCTAAGGTCCCTGGTTTGAGCAAGGGGTCCCTTGCTCTGCTGTAGCCCCCAACCCCCACAACAAGGCACATTTGAGGAAACAATCAATGAACAACTAAGGAACTGCAATGAATAATTGATGCTTCTCATCTCTCTACCTTCCTGTCTGTCTGTCCCTATCTGTCTGTCTGTCTGTCTCTCTCTCTCTGTCTCCAAAAAAAAACCCCCAAAAAACAAAAAAAAAACAAACCCAAAAAACTTAAGTACTAATATATAAACCTCATCTTATTTTAGAAAAACTTAACATGAGTCTAGTCTGGATGTATGTATTAACACAAACATTCTGCAATTTATATATAAATATATTAGAAAAATATTAAAGAAAATATAAAATGAAATATTAAGATATAAAATTAGCCAGTTGATTTTATAGTCTGGAATATGCTGAAGCTCAAGAAAGGCAATTCTTCTTCCAAATTTTATTTATAGTGATCCATCACCTATACCCTTAAAAATAGTGACTGGCAGATACAGGAGGCTGAAGGTAGCATATTTTTTCCTTAATCATAGAAGTTTCATGCTGAGAAAATATTTTAAAAGACAATATTGTATAAAAAGAATTTTTTATTTGCTACAGACTTCTATCCAATCTTGAGATTGTAAAGTCGATTTCTTTGCGTTATTTGACATACATTCCTGGGTATTTTAATTCATTTTACTCTGGATCACAAAAGTAATCATCATCATTATGGTGTTTATATTAATTTGTATCGTTGTTTTCTCTGCTTTATCTGATTACATTCCAAATCCTATCTCCATTTCAATGAATGATCAGAGGCAACAAAACATAGTACATAAGTCACATAGACGTTAGAATGAACAAAATACTTTCAGTTGTCGACTTCTGGTAAACATAAAACAACCTCCTCATGCTGTTTCTTATTATGATTAAAGGCTCTCAGAAACTACACAGACCCTCCTGCTCCACCCCCAACCTCCTTTCACATATGGAATTTTAACTTGGGGTCAGGACCATTCAAGATGTCTATGTGATTTTACTCATCTGTTTTTATAAATAATTCTCAGAACATAAAATGTTTATAATGTTAAACATTGTAGGAAAGACTAATGGAATATATGCTATTACATACATATAACAATGCTGAAATTTACATTTTTGTTCTTTCCTTTACTGTTTCAACCTTCAGAAACTTAATTTTCCAGAAGAACATATTTATATTTCCTAGTTAATTTTTTTTTTTTTGCAGAATCAAAACACAGTATGGTACCAAGTGAAAACTATTTTTATGATCATATGAATACTTTTAATACAAAAATGAATGTAAAAAAATGATTGTTAATATGTTTCTAGATAAAAGAAATAATGTACATGTATATATTTTAAAAAGTTTTAAAAGATTCATTACAAAATAGAAACTAAATTTCAGCATTTGTGATACCAATTTGTTGGATAAGTTAAGAGAATCTTTCTAGGTTCAGTTTTTAGTGTTTATAGTTTTTTCTAATTATTTTATTGTCTATTTTTCATAAATATTAGATATATATGATATTTATAACATAGAATAGCTGAGGGGAGATAAAAATCTAAGTAAAGGTTATTACAATAAAACATTTAAATAAGCATAGCTGTAATAAATACTATACTGTATGTAAATTATCAACTGGTATGTATAAAATAAAAGCTATAGATGTTTAGATAATGACAATATACATGATGAACTGGGTAGTTAGGGAAAGAGGCCCTCATAGCTGAAGGTTGGGTTTGCCTTGGGGGGGTGTATATGGATCCCAGACAAGATGAGACTGTTTCATATTCACGTCACTGCTCATTTCTTTCCCATCTTCTTCATTTCACACCTTCTTCACTGACTTTGCAGTTACTTCTCACTTCCAGACTTCGTCACATTGCAGATTTTTATATTCAACTTCCTTCTTAACATTTCCATCCCTAATAACCCAGATTAAAACTGATTTCCCCTTTCTCTCCCTACCCCAGCCCCAAAACATACTTCTGTTGTCTTACTCAGCTCAGCTCATGGCCCCTTTTCTCTTCCAGACTATCACACCAATAACCCTGCAGTCAACTTTGACTCTTTTCTTTCACATTTCACTTGAAATGGTGGTAAATCTCATGTGCTTTCCTTTAAAATATATCAAGAATATAACCACTTCTTACTACCACCATTGCCACCACCTTGGCCAGGACACTACATCTTTTTCCTTAAATTATTGTAAAAGGCGGGCTCCCTGCATTTGCCCTTGTCCTATCGGAGTTACAGTTCACCTTGAACAGAGGGTGATTCTGTTAAAATGTTAAGTCTGCTATGTCACTCTTTTGTTCACAGCCTTCTAAATGTTTCCCATCTCCTAGTAAAAGTCAAAGACCTCAGAACTGCCTATGAGGCACAGATGATCTCCCTGCAGTGGTATCAGGGTTCTGATTCTCTCCCCCTCCCTCGTGCTGTTCCATCCTTATCGGCTTCCCCAGTGACTTGGAACAAGTCAGCGTTGCTTTCTCTTCCCGGTGCCAGCACTTACTCTTTCTCCTCTCTTCCTGCAAAGGCAGCACTTCCCTGAATCTCCCCTGTCCTACCATTTGTTTCTCCACCCCCCCTTCCTTTCTGTTTCTCTCTTCCTCTCCTGCAGCCAAGGCTCCATTGGAGCAAAAAGATGGCCCGGGCGCTGGGGATGGCTCCTTAGCCTCTGCCCCAGGCGCTAGAGTGGCTCTGGTCGCGGCAGAGCGACGCCCCGCAGGGGCAGAGCATCGCCCCCTGGTGGGCAGAGTGTCACCCCTGGTGGGCGTGCCGGGTGGATCCCGGTTGGGCGCATGCCGGAGTCTGTCTGACTGTCTCTCCCCGTTTCCAGCTTCAGAAAAGAAAAAAAAAAAAGAAAAGAAATCAGGCAGGTTGGTCAGTGGATAGAGTGTGGGCTCAGAATGCAGAGGTTACACATTGGATCCTGGCTCAGGGCACTAACCAATGTTAATGCACAACTAAATGTGACAACTGAGTGGAACAGTGAGTTGATGTTACTCTCTTTCTTCCTTCATTCCTAAACCCCCCCCCTTTCTTTCTTTCTCATATAAATGAGAAAAAAATCATATGCCCACCTGACCTGCATTGGCACAGTGGATAAAGCATTGACCTGGGACACTGAGGTCACTGGTTCAAAATCTTGGGCTTGCCTGGTCAAGGCACATATGAAAGTTGATGCTTACTTTTCCTCCGCCCTTTCCCTCTCTTTCTCTTTCTCGCCTCTCTCTATAAAAATGAATAAATAAAATCTGAAAAATAAATTTAGTAAAAGATTCTTATACCTTTCTCTTTAAAACAAGAAGGCAGGCATTTGGGAGTGGGAATTGCCTTGTTATTCAACTTATCCACAAGACCCAGGACAAGGTGAGCACTCGATAAATATTTGTTGAATGCTTCAACTGATTAATTAATGCAAGAAAAAGTATCTTGCCCTTATGAGTTCTTCAGAAAATATTATGAGTACCAATGGACTATGAATGTTAATGAAGGTATGTAAATAGGGTACCGAAAATCATAGTCTAACAATTTTGAAAGTTCGGGTGTGCAGCCTAGTTTCTTTGATGGCTTTGTTTAATGGATAGCTATATTAAAATATATTTTAAATTCCTTGACTCTTTGACTAATGAGTTTTTGTTAACCCTTTGAATGAAGACATACGTGAATGTTCGTACTACTCAAAGGGTTAATCAAACTAGGATTTTTATAAATTATGTAATAATTTTCAGTCACCTGGCAGCCATTTTTAAACTACTGTCTGTCATAGGTAGATTGTGTAAAATAATAAAATACGTAATACAGATTTTTTTAGAATCAAATGGATGATGGTTCCAAAAAGAATGGAGCTTTAAAATATCAATATTTTATTTGAGACATTAGGAAGTTATCTATATGTTTCATTCAAAGATAAAGGATATACTCAGAAAACCAGTGTTTTTCAGGCCATATATACAAATTAAGAGCATATATAAAATGTGATTATAGAGCAATAATTGTATAATGTGACAAATCAATTTATTCACATTTTATCATCAAGTATTGATATATAAGCTTTAAATCCTGGGTAACTATAGAGTAAATGATTATGTATTCATTTTCTCATTATTGGGCTAAAGGAGACCAGCCTTTATCTTAAAATTCTTCACAAATAACAGTCTTATCTGCTTTTTAGTTGTACTCTTTCCCAGAAAGCTACATATCATTTTAGTACTTCCATTTTGTGCTTTCCTCAGCACAGTTTAGAAAAGGGAATCAACTATAAATTAAAAAAAATAATTGTGTTAAAAGTTATAAAATAATTTTGTTTGTTTTGTTAAGATACATTTTATTAACGAATTCTTGAAGTCTGTTCAAAATGACAAAGAAAACCAGTTAGAAGGTGACAAAAGACAATTGGACCTTGGGTGGTGGGAATGCAGCATAATCAAATGTCAAAATAACCTAGAGAAGTTTTCTCTGAACATATGTACCCTGATTTATCAATGTCACCCCATTAAAATTAATTTAAAAAATGGTATCTATTACGTGCTTATGCATGTGTCTGATAGTATTGTATAACAAATAGGGTAAGAGGAATATATGATGATTCCAAGGTTGGAGGAATTTCAGAGCTAGCAGGCACAGAAATGTATATAAAATCGATTGTTAAAGAGCAGTATTTTAAAGTATGAATAATTATTTTGTATATGATTCAATTTCAATAGCTCAGCAACTACTTCAGAAATTATAACTATGGTTTTACCTAATCTATTTCATATAAAACAAATTTCTTAAATATTATTCTACTTATGTTGATAAGATTATCAAGCTGCCTTTAGTGAATTTTTACCTTGTGCAGGACACTGACAATATATATTATTTATATTTAATTTACCATTTTAAAAAAATGTATTCATTTAATATATGATATTAAACAGAAAGATGTTACTACATATGAGAGATAAAACAAAAGTTTTGAACACGATTGCAGGTTAGATCACCTACAATAACAGTTTTGATTCTTGATTGTGGCTATTGTACTGTTAGTGGATATTTTGAAAAAAGAAGTAATACTTTTTCACAATGCCAGGCTTTTAGAGATATTATTTGCAAAATAAATAAATAAATAAAAAAGTTAATTAAAAATAACCACAGTTTTTGTTATATTCTAACAGGTTTAAAGTTTTTAAAAATCTTATATAATTATTGTTGAATATTAATTTATCTTGATTGAAAAATGGCTTTATTGATTTCTTTCCTGAGATTCCCCTTCCTAATGTTGAAGACACTGAGCAGATTCAGGGCTCATACAGTGTGTAGTTGAATGCAGTTCAGTGTTGGGAACCAAGTTCTGCTTCAGTGCTAGGAGTAATTACAGCTGTCAGTTCTTTCAAAATAAGAAAACAACCTTGTTTCAACTTTACAAGAAACAGATTGTAAGTATCCAAAAAAAAAGAAATAACAATCTTTATGTGATGAACAGTGTGGTGATTGTTAAACTAGTCAACTCGGTCATTTGAAGGGATATATATATATATATTTACTGGAGGCTGTTGAGAAGAAGATACAGTTTATATGCAAGCCCAAGAGTATTTTATGAATGAAAAACAAAAAACAAAAAACATGAGCACTAAATATCTTATCAGGACAAAACAAATGACAAGTAGATTTTGCAGGGTGGAAAAATAGTGTGCAAAGAACTCTTAACTGCTTTCATGTGAGTTTTGTTTTCTGTGAAAGCACTTCCTTGGTATCTGGGTGTTCCTCACATCTGGTTTATTTGGATGTTAGAAATCCAGGATTTCCTTATACTAAACAAGAAGGAAGTAGATGAAGTTGGAAAAAGTTGAAAACATGTTATAAAATGAAGAGCGAACACTCTTATCTTTAACTGATGTCCAATAAGTAAAGTTTATATATATTTTAAGCAATTTGTTTTGCATGAAGTGCTTTCTTTATAATTCAGTGTATGTGTGGAAAGATGATTTGGTGTGCTTTTTACAAAGCTAGGCCGTAGCGCAAGCTTCGGATGTCTGAGACACTGGCAGAAAATATAAGCTATTGTTTTTTGTTTTTGATCGCACTGTGAGGTAAGACTTCAAGGGCTGGTTTTCCACTGTCTGTTATTTTCTCTGCCTTCTCTTTCTTTAATGAAACATTTATGTTTTATCTTATGCAAAAAAAAGAATGAATTCAGTGGACAAATTATTAAAACCAGCTAATGTACAAAAGCTAAAGATGTTATTATAATGCCAGACAGAGTGGTAAACTTTTATGTTAAAATATCAATAGGCTTTAGGTGCTAAAAACATACATACTTTTCTGAGTACTTTTGGTAGCATCACTTTTTTTTCACTTTATATCCATATATGTCCACCACATTTTAGTTTCCTGAACCAATTTTAAGAAAGGGCAGCCAGATGGCCCAGGACAGAAAACAGGACACCTCTAGTTGCCTGGACAGGTTTCAAATTTGACACAACATTATTGCGCAAATGAAGCCAGATAATGTGGCAGAAACAAGGTGTCTGACTCTTAATGTGTAGAGTGCAGAAGCTGGAGGAAGAGAATAAACTTTCACGGACAGTTCTGGTCTGCAGACATGCAAGATTGAAGTCGTGATGAAGTGAAGCTTTCCGCTGGGATAAAAGCCAGGACACTAAGGTAGTGCGATCCAGTGTCCCTGTCTCGGCCGACTAAATTCCAACCTCTTCCGGTTAAATCATTTATTTTCAAATTTTACTTCAGAAAAATTAAGAAAAAAAAAAGATGTCTTTATTTAAAAAAAAATTTGTCAGCTGTTTCTTAACGCATTTTCAAATAATTTCTAAGCTTTGTTAAATTAAAATGTTCTATTTGACCTTTATGAACCTGCACCCTATTCATGCTTACAGCAGTTATCCGTAACACCTGTAGTAAATTCCTATGGTGTTCTCTCACAAAAACAGATCTCTTGCAAAATGGACGGAAAAAGAAGAGGAACAAGTTGCATAGAATATTGCATTTCTTTTAGGTTTTTTTCCTGATTTCCTTTGGGTTCTGGAAGTTGTGCTTAAGTTAATGATAATCTAACTAACCCTGCTGTTCTGAGCAGATGGCTGTAGGGAAAGGGTGATCTTGCAGGGATAAAGACCAGGCAAGGGGGACCCAGAGCCAGGGGTGAAAGGCTCCGGAGGCTGATGATGTACATATACTGATTTCACAATGACTGTCCCGGTAATTAACTTCAGGAGTGGTCTCTTCATGTCTCTGGAGATGCAGTCGAAAACAAAGAAAAAAACTTGTCCTTAGAAGAAGGGAATAGACGTAAACGACGTTAGTAATACCTTTGGTGTTTAGAAGGCAGCATGTGCTACAGATAAAAGTAGAAAATAAAATTAAAGCAGGGCAAACAGATAGGAAAAGCCAATGAGCGAGGCTGAAATTTTAAATAAGATTGACAGAAAAAGCCTGAGAAAGTGACATAAAGGCCTAAGATGATAAGGTCTCTGTACCTACTTCAGATAGACCCTAAATATGTTTGTTTGTATATTTGTTTATGTGTTTATTTGCATATTTGATTTGCAAATATTAGTTCATTTAATTCACATGGTAACCTTGTGAGGCATTCTATTATCATTTTAAGTACATTGCATAATATCACACAACCAACAAATGGATTTAAAACTGAAGAGCTTGTATTCCACAATATTCTCAACCATTTTGAAGTGCTTATCCAAGAGGTAGAAAAGTCACTATAGACTCTGCCATTCCACAGAGTATTACTTTTCATGTTAATGGCAGAGGTTATATAGTTCCTAATTGTAAGGACTCACCTCTCAGTTCTCAGGGTACAATTTTAAATTGGTGAAGTTTTATTTTTCTGCTATCTATTTCAAGGGAAATTTTAAAGAAACCATACAATTTATTGCTTTTCTATTTTATATGGTCAAGAATTACCAAATTTGTCCATCAGAAGTCCATGTATTTCTCCAAAAAAGTTCAGATTAAAATTTTATATGTTCAGCGCAGCATTCTTTACAATAGCCAAGGTTTGGAAGCAGTTCAAGTGTTCATCAGTGGATGAATGAATAAAAAAGCTGTGGTACATTTACACAATGGAATACTACTCAGCCCTAAAAAAGAAGGAAACCTTACCTTTTGTGACAGCATAGATGGACAGGGAGAGCTAAGTGAAATTAGCCAGTCAGAGAAAGACAAAGCACCATATGATTGCACTCATATGTGGAATTCAATGAACAAAATGAACTAACAAGCAAAATAGAGACAGGCTGATATACAGAGAGCAGGCTAACAGCTGTGAGGTTTTGCTGGATGAAGGATTAAGGAAAAAAAGCACAAAAAATACTCATGGACATGGACAACAACAGCTTGATGATTGCTGTGGAGGAGGTGTGGTGGAGGATGGTATGGGGAAAAATGGTGATGAAAGGAGTCTTGATGTTGGAGGGATGGACACACAATACAGTGAGTAGAAGATGTGTTGTAGAATTGGGTACCAGAAATGTGTATAATTTTGTTAACCAGTGTTACTCCAATAAATTCAATGAAAAATAAAATTTTATTGATTATAAAAGTGATTAACATTGTAAACAAGGTAAAATAAGTTTATAGGATGTGTTGGGAAAAGAGCTGTGTTAGGCTTGCTCACTTGCACTTTGTCTGACTAGTGCGTGAGCACAGGGCAGCGCCCTGTGTTTACAGTCTATGTAAGGCTACGGGAGCTTGCCCTCAGGGCAGATGGCAGATACAGATTGCCTGGCCACCACTGTGAGGGGCTGTTTTGGCTGTTTGTTCACCTGCTGGCAAGAGAAGCTGTTTTCCCCTGTCTGTTCGCTCGTCTGCGGTTTTGAGTTTCTATTAAATTGGAATTGCCTGACGCTTTCTGGCTCCACAGTTTCTCTTCCATCTGCTGGAACCCAGTGTGAACCTGCCTGGCCTCAGCCACCATCATTACATGATGCTACTTACCATGTCTCATTCTTCCAGATTCTAACAAACCAGCATATTCATATTTTAAAGATTTTGTGAAATCCTGTTTTAAAGAGACATGATTCACTTTTTTATATGACCATTGTTTATCAGACATATTTTACGATAGGTATTTCTTCTTGGTAATAAAGTTCCAAAGAATGCCAGTATCCTAAGAAGTAACATTTAATAATATTACCAAAGAGGACTATTAGATTAACGTATTTTTTTAAATTTGAAACTAGTTTTATCTGAGGTGAATAAGAATATAGTAGGCCATTGCATATAAAAATATAGCTGACGGCCCTGGCCGGTTGGCTCAGTGGTAGAGCGTCGGCCTGGCATGCGGGGGACCGGGGTTTGATTCCCGGCCAGGGCACATAGGAGAAGCGCCCATTTGCTTCTCCACCCCCCCCTTCCTCTCTGTCTCTCTCTTCCCCTCCTGCAGCCAAGGCTCCATTGGAGCAAAGATGGCCCGGGCACTGGGGATGGCTCCTTGGCCTCTGCCCCAGGCGCTAGAGTGGCTCTGGTCGCTGCAGAGCGACGCCCCGGAGGGGCAGAGCATCGCCCCCTGGTGGGCAGAGCCTCACCCCTGGTGGGCGTGCCGGGTGGATCCTGGTCGGGCGCATGTGGGAGTCTGTCTGACTGTCTCTCTCCGTTTCTAGCTGCAGAAAAAAAAAAAAAGAAAAAAAATATATAGCTGACATTAATGTCCTTAAAGAAAAAAAAGCCACAAAAATATCTTATGCATTCAATGTGAAGAAAAGAAATGAAATGACTATATTTTTTCTTTGTTATTTTCTTAAATAATGCATTATTATCTGAAGTAATATCTAAATAATTTGCCCATGTCTTAATGAGAGTATATATATTTTTCAGTCAATGACTTACTACATACTTCATTTTGCACTGAAATGGCTGGCATGTTGATCAAAGGTTTCTAATGAGATTTTTCTGATTCATTAAGCCAAATTTATTAAACGTCTACTAATGCATTTGACAAATTAAGATTTCCTTTTTTTTTATAATTTTTATTCATTGATTTTAAAGAGACAGAAAGAGGGAGACAGAGTGACAAGAAAATCGATCTGTTTCTGTATGTGTCCTCACCAGGGATTAAGCCAGCAACCTCTACTTCCGGACGAAGCTTTATCCAACTGAGCTATCCGGCCAGGGATAAGATTTACTTTTACTGTCATTTCTAGATCCCTAATTATTTTATACCAAACTGTAATTCTAATACCAAAATAGATACTCATCTTATGAATCAAAGTTCTTAGTTGTAAGCATCAGAATCCATTCAGGCTGATTTAGTCAGAAAAGAAATTTACTGACAGGAATGTTAGCAAGACTTGACAACTCAGCTGAAACAGAAACGGGATCCAGTTGGGGAGGTACAGTGAGGACAGCAGCAAACACCATCAAAATCGGTGCTAAAGACTCTGCCGTCAACACCTACGCTCCCAGCTCTGGTTCCTGGCAACACTAACAAAGCTGCCAATGGAACCTTGATGGAGCTGCTGAAGCCCCGGTTACAGGAGGACATTTTCTACTGTCTCTTACTCCTGTTTCACAGTTCTGGCCAGGAATCTTCAGCGAGGCAAGCACTTGCTTCTAATTGGAAACACAGAAAATAAATGGGGAGCATTTGATCGTTTTGAATCAAATATATGAAAGTGTCTTAGTTCCTAGGAATCCAAAGTAATGAGATATCTCTGTCGTTCTTAACATTATTTCATTATTACTGTTATTATTTATTTTTGACCATTTTAGCTGTTATGTTAGAGTATATATATCCAAGTACTCAGTGTAGTAAAATATTAACTTCATCTGTTGATCCGCGAGATTTGGATAACCGTGATTTGTTTAATTTAACTGAGAGGAAGGAAAATAGATAGTCTCCTGCATGCACTCTGATCAGGATTCACCTGGCAACACCCATCTGGGGCCAATGCTCTGCCAATCTTGGGCCAATGCACACAACTGAGCTATGTTTAGACCTGAGGTAGAGGCTTCATGGAGCCATCCTTACCTCCTGGGGCCAATGTGCTCAAATCAATTAAACCATGGCTTCAGGAGGAGAAGAGAGAGAGAGAAGGGAGAGAGGAGGAGAAACAAACTTGGGACTTCTACAGGCAGGTGGAAACTCTACCACTGAGCCAACCAACTGGGATGTGACTTGTTTCAAAACCAAACATTAATTGGAATTTACATAGGTTATAAACATTTTTCTTTCTTTCCATCTCTTTTTCTCACCATCCATCCCTTCTTTCCTTTTTTACTTCCCTACTTTTTTTTGTTGCATTTTATTTTCTCCAAATATAAAATAATTACAAAGTTTTGTGTGTGTGTGTGTGTGTATATATATATACTATATATATATATATATATATATATATATATAGTATATATATATGAGAGTAACTCGCTAGTATAGAATAAATAAAATGATGGTAATTTTTAGTCTCTTTCCCTCCAAAGTTGATAGAAAAATAAAATGAGATTTAATGTGTAGGCCTTATAAAAGTATATAAAATTATAAATTTATATATACTCATATATAATTGTAAGTAAATGTTCATAAATAAATAGTAGCTTTATATACCAACACTCAAAGTATACCAACGTTGGGATTTGCATATATATATATATAGATATATTCTAAATATTTCTTTTAACATAGAATCATGTTGTACAGTCAATTTTCAGTCTTGTTTAATCCCATCCCTAATTCTGTTGGATCATAAGTTTTTGTTAGTGTTCTTACAAAGTTGGTATATTTATTATATATTAATAAATAATGTATAAATAACATGTTTTAAGCTACTGGAAGAGGTGATGTAAATTTTATACAGAACCAAACACAATGAACTGGGGAAAGTGTATTTTTATGACTTCATTTCTCATTCTGTGCAGCGTAGCTCTTTCTTCAGTGTTGTTCTCCTACTCCTCACTCGCCCACCAGTCTGGCCTTTCCCTCTTTCTCCATTACTGTGAATTGAGTTTCCCTGGAAGCAGATTCTGAGGAGTTTAGCATGCCGAACATTTATTAAAAAGCGCCTTGAATAGCATACTTGTGGAAAGGAGAACAAGGCAGCAGGAGGAAGATACAGGACAAACATGGGGACAGGGGTCTTGGCCCACCCCAGAGTATAGGGCCTGAAGTGGTCTTTTAGAATTGTCTTGAATGAGGCTGAAATGGCTGGGCCTCTTTATTCCTGCATGACAAGTCATTGGATGGGCCAAGCAGGGAAGGGCACGAGCTCCAACCTGGCTGTTCTCTGCCGCAGCAACAACTTCTAAAGGGGCTGAAAGATGGGGGCTGCCTGTTGATAGCACAGTCAGCAGCCAAGATAAGACCTTCAATGAGGAGAGGCCTAGGTGGTGAGCTGCAGTGTCAACCCCATGTATCAGCACAGTCACTCAATGATGATTGTTTACCCTAAATGACAATAAATAAATAAATAAAGCAAGCAAGCAAGCTTGATGAGAGACATTTAATTTTATCATGAGAATGAGAAATGAACCAAATTAGAGTGGTCATAGCTTTGGAATCAAGTATACCTAAAATTGACCCCTGCCGCTACCTTTTATGCCACGTAAGCTTCACTTTCTCCATTTATAATGTGGGAATGATGACACTGATTTCATGGGGCTGTCACACAAATTTTTTTTTTTTCTGAAGCTGGAAACGGGGAGAGACAGTCAGACAGACTCCCACATGCGCCCGACCGGGATCCACCCGGCATGCCCACCAGGGGCAACACTCTGCCCACCAGGGGGCGATGCTCTGCCCCTCCGGGGCATCGCTCTGCCGCGACCAGAGCCACTCTAGCGCCTGGGGCAGAGGCCAAGGAGCCATCCCCAGCGCCCGGGCCATCTTTGCTCCAATGGAGCCTTGGCTGTGGGAGGGGAAGAGAGAGACAGAGAGGAAGGAGAGGGGGAGGGATGGAGAAGCAAATGGGCACTTCTCCTATGTGCCCTGGCCGGGAATCGAACCCGGGTCCCCCTCACGCCAGGCCGAGACTCTATCGCTGACCCAACCATCCAGGGCCCTGTCACACAAATTTAATGTTCTATTTTATATAAAGAGATTCACCCAGTATGTGGGTAATAGTGAGCACTCAAAAATAATATGTATTTTTAAAGGCTACTCACAAAAAGTGCTAATAATAACTCGACTAACTTTTAGATTCAAGTGTAATACTTTGGTTTATTTAGAGAGGGATTTGGGCCCAGGGAGGATAGGAAAGCTTTCACAGAATGTCTCTATCACATGGCTACGGATTTGTTAGGATATTTCTGTTCCTATATTATTATATTACATTGATTACATTACATTACATTTATATACCAAATTTTTATTCTTATAAGATTTATATGTAGAATTTATGTAAATTTCTATATACTCTACTATATACATCCATTCCTTAGTACTCACAAGGATTTCTTCCAGAACCCTCGTGGATACCAAAATTCATAGATGTTCAAGTGGCTTATATATAATGACATATTATTTGCATATGACCTACACACATCCTTCTGCATACTTTAAATCATCTCTAGATTATTTACAATACTTAATACAATATAAATGCTATATAAATAATTGCTATGCTGCATTGTTTAGGGAATAACAATAAGAAAAATTGTCTGTAAATGTTCAGTAAATATAGCCATTGTAGATCTAGCTACATAGTACATATCTGCAACAACATAACTTTTTGTAAAAGAGATATTTTTGATCTCTTGGTGGTGGAAACCAAGGATTCAACACTTGGCCCTGACAGGTTAGCTCCGTTGGTTAGAGTGCTCTGTGGAAACAAGATTGTGGGTTGGATACTAAGCCAGGGCACTCACGGGAAGCCATCAGTGAATGCACAACTAGGTGGAACAACAGATGAATGCTTCCCTTTCCCCTCCCCTCTCTCTCCTTCTTCTTTTCGTCTCTGTAAAAATCAATCAATACATAAAAACTGAAGCACTGGCCGGTTGGAGCGTCATCTGAGCAGGGGTGGCCTGATCCTTGGTCAGAGCACACACAGGAACAGCTCAATGTTCTTGTGTCTCTGTCTAAAATAAAAAATAATAATAATAATAAATGGTTGTAAAAACTCTAACTGTCCTGAATGAATAGAGTTGTGTGTATATGAACTCCACACGTGGGATTTGAGATACCCCATTTTTGAGTTCCTGGCATGGGCTTTGGGTCTCTACTACAGCTGTGTGGCAGATAATAAAGTGCAACTTTCCTGACAAAAAATCACCATCATTGAGAAGACAACTTATACATTTTCATTCCAAAATTGAACTGGACTGGTGAGGAGAGACACATAGAAACCCATTCTAAAATGAAAGATTCTCTATTTGAGATGAATAAAAAAATGGAACCTGGAGCCTCAGACTTCGAAGTAAGTAGTTCAAGACACCAAAACAATAGAAAACTATATCAAATGGTGTCAAGGGAATAGAAACCATTTCAATTAATTCAGTGATAACGTAGAGTTGTTCAGAGGCAACAGTTCAGAGAGAAAGAAGCAGAGGAAAGTATTTGACCTAGAGATTCATAGACATGCCAGACAGCCTAGACAAAATCCAGCCTAAAAATAAAAAGTCCAAGGAACTTTTGTATTGCGTATGTTATTGCCTGAGCCAGCTGGGAATTCTTTGTTAAGGGACATTTGCCAGAACTCAATCCACACCTGACCCTTCCCGATTCTTGTTATCTACTGTTTCTCTTGCCTATTCAATCTGTTTCCACCTATAATCATAATCTCTTTTGGGGAGGATCCCATTAGTTTTTCCTGACTTCTTCTGAGCTACCGGAAGTTTTTCGGCACAAACTTCTATATGCTTTTATGATACGGTTTTTTTTTTTAACTTTTTTTGTAAGAAAATAAGTAGGCAAAGGAAATGATCTTCAGATTATTCAAAAAAGGCTTGTGTTTTCTTCTCATCTGCTCTCCTGAGAGCATCAAATTAATCCCAATAGACTGTATGCTGGTATGCTAGGGCCTCAGAACACCCAGCAGGACAGCCATGGAGTGTATCTCAGGGACGAGATGAATGTACTTAACAGAAGGAATTAATGATGAAAATCAGGATACCTTAAATGGAATTTTATTTACATAATTACATAGAGACCATGGTAGTACTTCTCAAAAAAAAAAAAAGTTTTTGAGTGCGTCATTGCTGATTTGGGGTTCTTATATGTTTATACTTTAGAAACATATATTAGCAACTTGACTTTTACAGATTGGAGGGGCTTCTTATAATCTTTTTGTTACTTTTAATTCTAATCAGTAAGGAATTAGGAACATAAAATGATTAATATAAGAGACATTCTGTAAGTGATTCTGATTCAATATCCTAAACAATTCCATTGAGATCCATGGGAAAAACCATCTAATATTCTTTCTAGCTACAATGGTAAAGCAGAAGATAAAACAGAGAACCTTCAGTGAAGAACAAGACAATTTGCCAATGCCTTAGCTAATTCTCGAAAACTGATCTTCAGAACTAAAACATCATAGCATACGACATGACCGATGTATTATCAGCATATGAAATCTTCTCCAAGAAAATACTCCCTTTTATAGAAATGTTTTTTAAATAAATGCAATATAGTGCAAACACATTTCAAATTAGTTAGATTCAGTTCATTCCCAATGCTGCTACCATAGTCCAGCCCACCAACTCTTAACTCTTCTCATGCACGTAATAAAAATGTCCCTGTTCTTCCTATTGCCTTTCCCTTTTAAAATCTCACTATTGCTGTCAAAGTGATCTATTTCAAACACACACTTTATGTTAATCCCCTGCATAATTGTTAATATTATTCCTTTCAGAAGAAAAGAAGACCCTTTTTACATCGTCCCTTTCCACCCTCCATTACCTTTTTTTTTTTTTTTTTGTATTTTTCTGAAGCTGGAAATGGGGAGAGACAGACAGACTCCCGCATGGGCCCGACTGGGATCCACCCGGCATGCCCACCAGGGGCGAAGCTCTGCCCACCAGGGGGCGATGCTCTGCCCCTCCGGGGGGTTGCTCTGCCACGACCAGAGCCACTCTAGCGCCTGGGGCAGAGGCCAAGGAGCCATCCCCAGCTCCTGGGCCATCCCTGCTCCAGTGGAGCCTCGCTTCGGGAGGGGAAGAGAGAGACAGAGAGGAAGGAGAGGAGGAGGGATGGAGAAGCAGATGGGCGCTTCTCCTGTGTGCCCCGGCCGGGAATCGAACCTGGGTCCCCCGCACGCCAGGCCGACGCTCTACCGCTGAGCCAACCGGCCAGGGCCACCCTTCATTATCTTGAACACTTACACACACATCTTCAGATGGAAGAGCAAACATCAGCTTTTTTTGCACAACAAACAAAATCCTTCCCAAAGATGAGAAGGCCTTAGGTGATATGGGTCTCACTGATCTTGAACTTCATCTCTGCCAGATTATGCTGTGGTCACACTGGCCAACTTTCAGTGTCTCAGAAGCAGCAAATGCTTTCAATCTTTAGGGCTTTCATTCCTGTTTTCCTTTTCCCAGAACACTTTCCTCTGGCTTTTCGAATGTGGTTCACCCTGTGGTTTTAGATACTATCATCTTCATTTTACAGAGGATGAAATTGACGCCAGGGAGATCAAATAGCTTGCCCAAATCCTAATTAATAGCAAAGAAGCAGCAGCATGAAAACGTCAGTGTTCTAACTCAGATCCTGGGTTCTTCAGCGCTAGCAAATCTTCATCTCGTTATCCTGCAGTCTAGTTCCCAGTTTAAATGTCAGGTGTTTCTTCACCCATTGTTTAGACTAGGCTTAGCAATCATCCTTTTTTTCTTCTATTTCTTCCCTTATCTTCTCCCTCATATGTATAATTTGTCACAATTTGTAATTATTTATGATGGTAATTTGTTGTGTTTTTTTTTAATTGGTCGCTAAACTATTAGATTTCTGAAAGCAAGAACAAAATATACCCAGCACATGTATGCTCCTTTCAGCAAAAACACACATGCAGTGCATTTTTTTCTTAGAGTAACAGAGGAACACTGGGAGGCTAGAGAGGTTTTGGATATGGCCCTAACTCTTGAAAGGACACAAAGTCAATTAAGGTATTCAACCTAATTTTCACTTCAGTACCATCATAACAGCCATTTTACAAGGTTTTTTTCTTGAAAAATAAAACATCAACAATAAAGATAACAGTTCTTTGGATTGTTCAAAACAAATCAATTGTCTTTCATCTATAGTCTGTCTTCATTCTTTCCCCAATTTATTTAGTTTTCTTGATTTGCTCTCCTTTTTTTTTATCTTATGCTTCTTGAAACCATCTACTTGTTACTAGTATCTAAAGCAGTTTTTCATCGGAAATGTTAGACTCTCAAAATATTTTGGAATAAGATTAATGGAGGGTCCTGATATAGCTCACACTTAAAATGAATTGGCATGGTATTGAGTGGATGATGCTATGAGAACCTCAGTGAACAAACAGCAAAAACCAAACAAAACAAAACAGTATGGTGTATGTTAAAAAGAGGCGGAGTGGGGTATTTACTTGACAGGTCGTAGTCAGGAAAATACATTCCTGCAAATTGGCCCATTTCTTCTCAAAATGTGTCTGAGGTGAAATGGAGCATTTTTTGTTTTACACAAAGAAAATAATTCAAGAGAATGCCAGTTTGATGATATTTGTCTCTGTGGCCTAAAAACTCAAGGGTTTGGAAGGTTAAAATTTAAGTAAAGTTGGAAAACTCAAGGGCAGAAAATTTAAAATATTTTTTAATTAATGATTTTTTGTCTTTAAGTAGAAAAAAGAATTAAAACCACAAGATACAGTACAGGTGACACAAGGGTAAGAAATAAGAAAGAATAGTAAAGGCATGTGATGAGAACATTCTTTCTATATGGAAAAATAACATCACAAAGAATAAATAGAAATAAAATGCATTGATGTCATCTGAGTGTTATACTCACTGCATGATTGGGAATATTTGTAGTTATTAGAAATCTTGGCATCAGTGGTGAAAGATACGTATATCTCAGTTTTTATTTTAAATGAAAGTCAAAGTCAAAGTGCCTTTACAATGAACAGCAAAATATCAAGGCTCCCATCTTTAAGAAAGCATAGTGATGTCTGATGACTGATCTGACACTGAAGAGAAATATTTGCGTGTTGCTAAAGCTCTTTCTTCTTGCTTCAAGAGGATAGAATTCCCATAGCTAAGTCATTATCTTATTTTGACTTCTAACCCTTACCTTTATATCTTTATTTGTGAACATATCTGAGCCTGCAAAAGTAAAGGTGGCAACAGTACCTTCTGCAGTAGTTTCTACCTTTCATTTCTTTGCAATGTTCTAATGACATTTTATTTGAAGTGTTCAAAGTACCAGAAAGTCACTAGGAAGAGGGTTTGAGGTTGGCACTGGATAAAAAGACAACCTTGAACTAATTTTAGGGTTTGCAATTAGTAGAGATCAGAGTGTGGCAAGTAAAAGTTTTAATGATAGACTGGCCCAGGCCTTGAGGTAAATTATGCATAATTATTCATAACTGCTATTTTTGGCTTGCCTGATTTGTCCTAGACCTCTGGCTGAGGAAACAATTTGAAATAATTAGTGTACTAGTACACTGACAATGATGAATGAATTGAATACTTCTCGTGCCAAACATGGGTCTTGATAGGAAGCAGATAACTTTGGCAAATGTGGTATTTTGTTATGGGATGTCTGAAAGTAGAAAGTGTGTGGGTTTTGTGCATGTGTGTGTGTGCATATATGTTGTGTAATTTTCATAGGTTTTTCCTTAAGTCGTTCTCTATAGACCTCAATCATTACAAGAGGCTATAATTAAAAACAAAACAAAATAAAAAACAAAAAAGAATGCTTATTGCTATAAAACTTGTAAATTCTCCATTTATTTATATTTAATTTTTGCATGCTTAAGGTTGAAGTTGGAATGATAGTAAATATAAATGAAATACAATTTCACAATAATTAAAAAAAACTTCTTTTAAATTTTAATTTCATGGAAAGTCTTTCAGATTTTAGTATATTAGACCAAAACTATAGCTAAGTACAACAGGTACTAATAATGAACTACAATAAATGAAATGTTTTTTTGCAGTATAGATTTTAAATAATTTATGCATAAGAATACTTACTAATTTTTCTACACAAATATTTTAGAAAGTAAAAGCAAAATGGGTAATTAGCTACATGCTAAATCATTATTGCTAGGTAAAGAAACTTTATCTTTTTATAAAATATATGAAATAATTTTCAATGACTATAATATATAAATTTGTTGAAATAAAAATGTTGAGTAATTCTAGTGCACCATCAGAAGATAAAATTAGGAGAAACATTAAAGAAAAATAGTCTCAGAGATCTTTCTAATTTATTATCCATAAATTATATAAATCTGTTTTCTTAATTAAGAAAATTCTCAGAAATACAATATATTCACTTTTTTCAGTAGAATAAACACCAACAATTGTTTCTGTCAGGAGACAACAATTGCTTCTTAGCCAAAGATTTGGACAAACAGCCAGACAATTTTTGTTTAGGTGAAAAAGCTTCAGCCCATTTAAACCACCTGCATGCAATATTGGATTTCCTTCTTTCAAAACTATAAACTAATTTAAAACATGTAAAAAAGATAGAATTCCCAGATAAACTTTGAAATTAATACCAGTTGAATTTTATCACTCTGCTGATTGTGTATGTTATATTCTCCATTTTAAAATAGTTTTTAGACACTCAAACTTGCAGTGAAAACTGCATAATTTTTTCTCATATATACCTATATTTCTCTTTAGAGAGTGTGTCTTTATTATGTATGTATTTATATATGTAATGTATAATACTTGCATGTTAGCTATACTTCTGAAATGCTATGTCTAATCCAATTATATTACTCTTTATTACTTTTAACTCTGACAAGAATTCTTTAAATGATCTTGTCTTTTATATAGAAGATAAAATGCAATCCTAAATAATCTGCACATAAAATATGTCTATTTATTTGTGGTAAAACATATAACATATTCTTTTACATAACTCTTACCCTAAATGAAGATGAAAAATAAACACATGTGACCCTACAGTTTTTTCTTCGTGTGTATTAACAGGTATTATATATGTCAGAATGTTGTATCCCTGAACATGAAAATGCTGTTTTTGGAGAGTCACTAAGCCATCAATAAAGAGGTCTCTTTCAAATTAGTTATCTTGCCATTTTATTCTTTAGTTTAAAACTCAAATATAACACAGATTTTTGTTTTACTGGGATATAAATGCCACTTTGGATTTTGATTCACATTTTCTGAGAGAAATTGTACCATAGAGTCTCCTTTTCCTGAAGGACTTTGTTAATTAGAATACCCTATAAAGTTACTGGTGGTGGTGAGAGAAAAAAGAATCAAATAAATAATTTTGGAAGTCAACAAACACAAGTATTGAGATTATAGTCTCACAAAAAAAGTTTTAACCACTAAAGTAGAATCACTAAAGATTGAACGTAGAGATACTTGGCTTAGTTTATTTTATTTTCATCATAAATCATTTATTACATTAGATCACACTGTATCCAAACCTTCAAGGACACTTTAATTTGACTCTCCACCTTGATAGGAATAGAAAAGCTTCATTCCCGCAGTGGAGGTCTTTACTGGTCTTTTGAATTCACACAATTTGGGGGTCAAGTATCCCAAAGGAACTGATACTTCTACAGTTTCTTCTGTGCCCCTTGTGAAAACTCTCTACTAAAGACAGAGCATGAGAATAAAGGGTGAGATCCACACCCAAATATAGTAAATCCTAAATCAAAATTATAATAAAAGATATATTTTAAAATAATATATGAATGCACATTACTATTATTATGTCAGCTTAGAGTACCTAGAATTGAGTTCAGTAGTACAGTACACTTGTTTCACAGGTCACTAAAGTAAAAATTGTTTACAGCATAAAAAGTAAATGTTTACTCTTTATAACCATGTTTTAAGAATTATGTTCTGATACTTTCAATAGGATGTATAAGGGAAGAAAAAGTTTTACAAATCTGACCCCACATAAAGGGGTTCTGTTTAGCATCAGCTCATGGGCATATATATTTGCACCTTGGTACAAGTTAGCCTCTGCACTACATGCAGAAATTGGTGTTCTAAATTTATGAGAGTTGTTTCAAAAGCTGTATGAGAAGGAAGAATTTACCCACTAAAATAAAATGAAATGTTGTATGAGAGGCTTATCTACTTCTGTTAAGTTCCTTGTGTCAGAATTTAAAATAAGTACATCATATTTTTCATATGCTTCTCACAGGAAGTCAACCACATAAATTTTCATGGCAACAGCGCAATATTAAAATCTATGGGAGCAGTAATTCTTTTTTAATTGACTGGATAACTAATCATCGCTAAAGAAAGAGCTGCTATCTTTAAGGCGGAAGCAATGAATTTTATGTACAATGTAGCAGGTGGTATGTAGGATAGGGTTTTTTTTTTTTTTCATATGATAACACCTATTGATACTTAATTTTGAGGCTTATGTAGAATGAATGTGATGGAATATAATATTACGAACTGCATCTCACATTTGTTTTATTCCCAAAATTGACAAATGATAAAATAATAGGGAATAAAAATGTCTTTTACAATTGATTTGAAGTTGTTCATTAATTTCTTAATTGCTTCATGGTACAATGTCAGGCAGGGCCTGTTTCTACAGTGTCATATTTTTTTTTTCTTGTGATAGGATTTTTCACAATCCTAAAAATAAAGTGTCTGTTATTAGAGCAGATGCTCACAGCTCCACCTGGAGTGCTATGGAAATCCTTCTGCAGGAGGCAGTTGAGAGAAGGGTAACAGACAATCGCAGAAGTCCCATGATCGGATTTAAAAATAATTTGAATAAGGAGCCTCAAGGAGATGCGCATATCATTGCTAACCTTTTCCTCGGGGCATTGTGTGTGAGCCTGACTATACTCTTCCCACAGACAGAGGCCCTCTGTTTCAATGAAAAGCATTTTAAATCAGGTTTTTTGTGTGTGTGAGATAGATGGCAATTTCTTCCATTTGCTTTTGGTTTCTTCCTCCTCCCTAACCAACTACCCCTACCGCTCCCCCTTCCTCCTGTAAGAAGTGTGAAGCCATCAATTCATGTATTTAAATATCCTTGGAAACTGAAAGTAATCTAGAAGGTTATTAGCATATTGTTATAAATGGTAATGGCCTGACACCAAGGATGGGCTTTTTCTTTTATGGGTGTTGTGAACATTATGAGTTTAAATGGGGGGAAATCTTCCCCATTCAGAGCATCGCCCTGGCCCTTCATTCACATGTCAGGAGCCCATTGTGTGACCAAACCTTGTCAGAGGCTTCTAGATGTCTAGTGGCAGCAGCTTGGCATTGAGAGCTGGGGAGAAGGCTGTCGGGGATGGGGAAAAGACGGCCCTAAACAGCCAGGTGGTGGCCAACTGGCCAGTAACGGACAGACGATTTAACCTAACTAGGCTGTACAGTCAGGCCTGCGTTACAAAAGGCCCACATGTGTCCTTAGCAAGCTTCATTAACTCTTTTGGCTAGGGCTATACTCCTCTGACATATTAATTAGTTGCATTACTTTCTCTTACTCCAATTTAACCTTACTATGGATCACTCAAGTTGATCTATTGGAGCATTTAGAATAATATGTATTTAAGATCACTGGAAAAAAAAATAACTGTAGGAGGAATAACATATTCTCTGAGATTGGACTAATTTTATATGAAATAATAATAATGATAAAAAATCCTGTAATTATTAGTATTTGACCCAGAATGCTGGTTTATTTCATATTGTAAATAAAAATAAAATGTTGATTACTATGTAATTATGTGCTGTGATAGGTAGAAAATTGTCTTCCTTTTTTCTGTTTTTGTACTGAACACAAAAGAAGGTATTATAAAAGAATATTTTAAGGCATTTTAGATTGTCTGAAAGATCAGAGGTGACTTGGCTTTGGGATACTAAACGGATTGCAGATTTTGAGTAATATTCACAAAATTAAAAAGTTTTAATGAAGGGAGGCAATTGTAAATGTTTTTAAAATTATAAAAAAGTACAAAACGTTCAGAATACATTAAAATGTTTTATATGTATGTCGGTAGATACAGATCTATATGTATTACTATATTCACTGATAAAGTGACAGGACATTTTGTGTAGTCTTTGCACTTTTATATTTCATACATTTATTGCATTTTATAATCAAGTGCTATATTATATGAACTATGACGATAGATTTATCAGTATTAAATTTAATGATGGAGGAACCTATTTTGTATTTGTTGTTCGTGTGTCTTATACAGCAATTCCTGGCACTATTGTTCTATAGATATAAATTAATTTAGAAAAATCCAAAGGCCACAAATGCGTTTTCTATATCTACACTTGGTAAGCAATAAATCTTCAATAATATATTTTTTTAAACTTCTCACAACAGATTAGTCACCTGTCATGTTCACTGAGAATAAACTCAGTCTTATTTGATCATTTTATATCTTGTGATTTTTTTTCCAGCCTAAGCAGTTTTATTTTTTAACCAATACTATATTCTAAAGAAAAAAAAAAACTACATCATCACAAGTACAATGTGTTATTTGTGTACTTATTGTTAAATTACGAGTGTTCATTAGTTGTGCAGAATCAATCTTAAAGGTAAACTTTGCAATCCTTTGCAGCTGCATTGCTAGAGAGAGAAGCTGTGTTCAAAACCTGATAATGAGCTCTGCCCCTGCTTATTTTTCAATCAGTCTAATTATTTTGTTCCCAGAAGTAGTTTGTTAAGATGACTCTTATTCAGGCTGACTCTAAAATAATTACAGCTGACTTAATACCCAGGGGTTCTTAAGAGTGGGAGGTTTATGGACACACAGGTCAGGTCCAGATTTGAATCCTGGTTCTTTGTCATGTGCGGCTTGTGACCCTGAAGAGTTTGCTAAACCTCTCTGAGCCTCAGTTTCTTGTCTGGAAAGCAGTGAAAGCTGGCTTAGGGGGTGACTTGGGGTTATGGTAACATTATTATTGTTTTCATAGTAACATTCTGGAGAACCATGGAATTAGGTTTTTTCACAGATAGAAAGAACAACACAATATTTGATATTAAAAAAAGAACCATAATCTAAGAAATTATTGAGGTTTAAACCCATATTGGTTAGTTTTGAACCACATAAAAAAATGTACTGTCATAGTTCGAGAAAAAAGAAATCCATTAAACATTGGTTTATATTTCCAAAACAATGTTCAATAAAACATAAGTGACTATAAAATATTAGTGGTAAGCACTGGCGGTCTTGTGCACCCTGTTCTCAGGTGTCCTCACACGTGTGTATTTGGGCGTATGCTCTGGGGAAACAGAGTTGAAATGGGAGGTTGAAGCAGAAAAAATTCTCCAGTAATTATAGGGAACAACAAGAAGAGTACTGTGTGAGTAAAATGACTCACAGAGATGAGTTGTTATAATGGTTTTCATTTCAATTAATGTTTATATTTGATAAGTAATCAAAATTTTGTGTATTACCTGTTGCTGAAAGATGTTTATTAAATATCAAGGAAGCGCCTGACCAGGTGGTGGTGCAGTAGATAGAGTGTCGGACTGGGATGCCGAGAACCCAGGTTTGAGACCCCAAGGTCTCCAGCTTGTGCACGGGCTCACCTGGCTTGAGCAAAAAAAGAAAAGCTCACCAGCTTGGACCCAAGGTCGCTGGCTCGAGCAAGGGGTTACTCGGTCGGCTGAAGGCCTGTGGTCAAGGCACATATGAGAAAGCAATCAATGAACAACTAAGGTGTCGTAAAGAAAAACTGATGATGGATGCTTCTCATCTCTCTCGGTTCCTGTCTGTCTGTCCCTACCTATCCCTCTCTCTGACTCTCTCTCTCTCTGTCCCTGTTAAAAAAAAAAAAAATCAAGGAAGCTCAGTTAGGTTTTCTGTTATTTATTTATTTATTTATTTATTTATTTATTTATTATTTTTCCAAAGTTAGATGTGGGAGGCAATCAGATAGACTCCCGCATGCACCCAACTGGGATTCACCATCGTGTCCACCTGGGGGTGATGCTCTGCCCATCTGGGGCATTGCTCCATTGTGACCAGAGCCATTCTAGAACCTTTGGAAGAGGCCACAGAGCCTTCCTCAGTGCCCAGGTCCACTTTGCTCCAATGGAGCCTTGGCTGCAGGAAGGTAAAGGAGAGATAGAGCGGAAGGAGAGGGGGAAAGGTGGAGAAGCAGATGGATGCTTCTCCTGTGTGCCCTGACCAAGAATCAAACCCCGTACTTCCACACGCCAGGCTGACGCTCAACGCTGAGCCAACCGGCCAGGGTTCAGTTAGGTTTTTGTGTCACTAGTGCTGGTTTATCTTCTCCTTGTTCCTAGGTGTTCTCATAAATTTACAACACAAAAAAAAATAAAGATAATAATGCCTGTCTTGAGAGTGTGTGACTCTTCTTCATAATCTGGAAGAATCTGAGTAGAACTTATAAAAGAAAATATATGGGCATGACATTAAGAATATTTTTTATTGTTTTTATTAGAAATATTATTTGCAGTTATATACAATAAGCTCATCTGGCTTGTAAATGTTTGGATTGGTCTTTTAAATACACTTCTAAACATCATGTGCACTTACATAATTTGCATTTCACTTCAGAGAGTAAAATATGAAAAAAATTGATGGAGTAAGTACATTTTTACTGTATTCTAGCAAATTTGTCATTTTTCCTAAGAATTTGTGTCTTCAATATGAATTGGAATCTAATTTTTTATTAATTTTCAAATTATAAACTAGAGCCACCAGTCCTGGAAACACGTATCTTGATGAAAAATTATTCTTGCTTTTCTCTCTAAGCACCAGATGAAACAAATATCTAAGTATGGTAATTATGGAA